>NW_017673262.1:0-11521 GCF_001879085.1 Nicotiana attenuata
CTATCCTGAATCACCTTAACCTTCTCCAAAGCGTCCTGAACTAGGTCTGTGCCCAATAATCTAGCCTCGCCCGGCTCGAACCAACCCACTGGGGACCGACACCGCCTACCATACAAAGCCTCATATGGTGTCATCTGAATGCTGGATTGATAACTGTTGTTGTAGGCAAACTCCGCCAATGGCAAGAACTGATCCCAAGACCCTCCAAACTCGATCACACACGCACGGAGCATATCCTCAAGAATCTGAATAGTGCGCTCGGACTGTCCGTCCATCTGAGGGTGAAATGTTGTACTCAACTCCACCCGAGTACCCAACTTATGCTGAACGGCCCTCCAGAATCGTGATGTGAACTGAGTACCTCTATCTGAAATGATGGAAACTGGAATACCATGTAGACGAACAATCTCCCGGATATAAATCTCCGCCAACCGCTCCGAAGAATAGGTGGTACACACAGGAATAAAATGCGCGGACTTGGTCAGCCGATCCACAATAACCCAAATGGCATCGAACTTCCTCAAAGTCCGCGGGAGCCCAGTTACAAAGTCAATGGTGATCTGCTCCCACTTCCACTCCGGATTCTCTATCTGCTGAAGCAATCCACCCGGTCTCTGGTGCTCATACTTCACCTGCTGACAATTAAGGCACTGAGCTACAAACCCAACTATATCTTTCTTCATCCGCCTCCACCAATAGTGATGTCTCAAATCCTGGTACATCTTCGCGGCACCCTGATGAATGGAATACCGCGAACTATGGGCCTTCTCTAGAATTAACTCTCGAAGTCTATCAACATTGGGTACACAAACCCAACCCTGCATCCTCAATACCCCGTCATCACCAATAGTCATATCTCTGGCATTGCCATGCAAACCTTGTCCTTGAGGACAAGCAAATGACGGTCATCAAAGTGACGCTCCCGGATACGATCAAACAAGGAAGACCGAGAGACCATGCAAGCTAGAACCCGATTGGGCTCCGAAAGATCCAATCTCACAAACTGGCTGGCTAAGGCCTGGACATCCATCGCCATGGGCCTCTCTGCTACTGGTAAATAGGCCAAACTCCCCAAACTCTCTGCACGGCCGCTCAAAGCATCGACCACCACATTGGCCTTGCCCGGGTGATATAAAATGGTGATATCATAGTCCTTCAACAGCTCTAGCCATCTCCTCTGACGCAAATTAAGGTCCTTCTGCTTGAACAGATGTTGCAAACTCCGGTGATCAGTATAAATCTCATAAAGCACACCGTACAAATAATGACGCCAGATTTTCAAGGCGTGAACAATAGCAGCTAACTCGAGATCATGGACAGGATAATTCTTCTCATGTACCTTCAACTGTCTGGACGCGTAGGCAATCACCCTACCGTCTTGCATCAATACCGCTCCAAGGCCAACCCTCGAGGCATCACAATAGACCGCATAAGATCCCGAACCAGTAGGCAATATCAAAATTGGGGCTGTAGTCAAAGCTGTCTGAGCTTCAGAAAGCTCTCCTTACACTCTTCCGTCCACTGGAACGGAGCACCCTTTTGGGTCAGCCTGGTCATAGGTGATGCAATAGATGAAAATCCCTGAACAAATCGACGGTAATAACCCGCCAAGCCAAGAAAACTGCGGATCTCTGTAGCTGAGGATGGTGTGGGCCAACTCTGAACTGCCTCCACTTTCTTCGGATCCACCTGAATACCCTCACTCGAGACCACGTGACCCAAGAATGCCACGGAATCCAACCAAAACTCACATTTTGAGAACTTACCATATAGTTTCTTCTCTCTCAAAGTCTAGAGCACTGTCCTTAGGTGTTGCTCATGATCTTCCCGACTTCGGGAATATACCAGAATGTCATCAATAAAGACAATAATGAATGAGTCAAGATATGGCTGGAATACACTGTGCATCAGATGCATGAAGGCTGCTGGGGCATTAGTCAGCCCAAACGACATAACAAGGAACTCGTAATGACCATACCAAGTCCTGAAGGCAGTCTTCGATATATCTAGCTCCCGAATCTTCAACTGATGATAGCCTGAACGCAAGTCAATCTTAGAAAACACACAAGCACCCTGTAACTGATCAAACAGGTCATCAATACGGGGCAAATGATAACGGTTCTTCACTGTAACCTTGTTCAAATGGCAATAATCAATACACATACGCATAGAACCAACCTTCTTCACAAATAAGACAGAAGCACCCCAAGGCCATACACTGGACCAAATGAAACCCTTATCAAGCAATTCCTGTAACTGCTCCTTCAACTCCTTCAACTCAGGAGGAGCCATACGGTACAGAGGAATAGAAATGGGCTGAGTGCCCGGCAGCAGATCAATGCCAAAATCAATATCTCTATCGGGCGGCATGCCCGGAAGGTCAGCCGGAAACACATCAGAGAAATCCCGTACTACTGGGACTGAATCAACTGTAGGGGTATCATTACTGACATCTCTCACATAAGCTAGATACGTGTCACACCCCTTCTCAACCATACGCTGAGCCTTAAGGTATGAAATAACTCTACTGGAAGTATGATCTAAAGTACCCCTCCACTCTACTCGCGGTACACCTGGCATAGCCAGCGTCACGGTTTTCGCGTGACAATCAAGAATAGCATAATGGGGTGACAACCAGTCCATGCCCAAAATAACATCAAAGTCTACCATGCTGAGCAATAACGAATCGGCTCTGGTCTCAAAACCACTAAGAGCAATCAAACACGACCGATAAATACGGTCTACAACAAGAGAATCTCCAACAGGAGTAGAAACATAAACAGAAGAACTCAAAGAATCCCGAGATACGCCCAAATACGAGGCAAAATAAGAGGACACATAAGAATAAGTGGATCCTGGATCGAATAGAACCGACGCATCTCTGTGACAGACCAAGATAGTACCTGTGATGACGAATCGGAGGCGACAACCTCAGTACGGGCAGGAAGGGCATAGTATCTGGCCTAGCCTCCCCCTCGAGGGCGACCCCTACCTCCCCGACCTCCACCTCTAGCTGGTTGAGCAGGTGGGGTAGCAACTGGTGCTGTGATCAAAACCTGAGAACTCTGCGGGGCGCGCTGTGGCTGAGAAGTCGGTGGAGGTGCAGCCCTCCCAAGTTTAGGGCAACCCCTCACCACATGGCGTGTGTCACCACACTCAAGACAAGCTATGGGAGGACGTGGCGGCTGTGACTGGCTCGGGCCAGGTCTGCTGGACTGACCACTAGAAGCACACCGTGCAGGAGGCGCACTAGATACTGGAGGTGCATAATAAGGCTCCTGAGGTCTAGGAGGAGCTGGAACACCACTGGCTGCTAGGAGAGCTAAATGAACAGGGCGACTCATATAACCCCTACCATGACGACCTGCAGCTGGGGCACGGGCACCAGAATAATGACCCGACTCTCGAGACCTCTTGGCCTCCCTCTAGGGGTGTGCATTCGATTTATCGATTCAATTTTGACCCTTATCGATTATTACTTATCGATTATCGATTTGTACATATGCTTATCGTTATCGTTTCAATAAGGTTTCGATTTTTTCGATTTCGATTTATCGATTTTTGGGGCTTATCGATTCGGCTATCGATTACACCAATAAAAAAATTTGTGGGATCCCACGGAAAGTATATCGCTATAAACACGCCTAACTATTATGGACAAAAAGAAGCTAAAATAAGACGAACACCGTTTATAACATAAAAGTTGTGTCAACAAGCACATGCAACGAAACTAAAGTAAGGGATCAAATGTATGCCACCAACACTCCAACGGTATAAAAAAACAAAATACATCAATACATCATCACGGCTAATTATGTTTTCCATTAATTTGAACTTCATTCCCTTGAGCTTTAAATATGATCATTCCTTAAATGTGGTAGAGAAAATAATAGGGTTAGGGACTTAGGGTAAAGGAAAGGGTGTTATAGAATAAGGGTTAAAAAAAATTGTCTTTAGTATATCTTATTGGTTTGTCGATAAACCGATAACCGAAGAGGACAAAATCGAAATCGAAATCGATAACTCGATAAGAAAAATTTCGAAATCGAAATCGAAATCGATAAATCGATAAACCGATAACAAATAATCGATTCGATTTATCGATAAACCGATTCGAATGCACACCCCTACCTCCCTCTCCTCTCTATCCCTAGCATGCATACCCTCAATCCTCCTAGCAATGCTCACCACCTGCTGATAAGAAATATGCATCTCCAACTCACGATCCATGCTAGACCTGATGCTGGGAATAAGCCCCTCAATAAACCGGCGAACCTTCTCGCGAACAATAGAAACCAAAGCTGGTGCATGTCTAGCCAAGTCGGTGAAACGGACAGCATACTTTGAGACAGTCATAGTACCCTGGCGCAAATACTCAAATTCTGCGCGCCAAGTGTCCCTGAGACTCTGGGGAACATACTCTCTCGTGAACATATTTGAAAACTGAGCCCAAGTCAGGGAAGCTGCCTCATCCGGACTGTCTAACTCATAAGCATGCCACCATTGATAGGCGGCCCCTCGAAGCTGAAAAGTAGTGAAGGAAACCCCGCTCGATCCGGATATACCCATGGTACGGAGGATACGGTAGCACTCCTCTAGAAAGAGCATCCTTTGAGGCTAGTTCATTGAATATAGGAGGCTGATACTTCTTGAACCTCTCAAGCCTCTTCTGCTCCTCCTTTGAAGCTACTACTCTCTCCTCGGGCTGAGCTGGGGCTACCGGCTGTACAGGAATAATCTCTAGGACCTGATCAATATGCACTCGCTGCTCAGGAGTGTGGGCGGCGGGAGTCTGTGCTCCTCCCCCGGCCTGGGATGTAGCTACAGCAAGGGAAGCAACCCTGCCTGAGCTAGAGTAGTGTACATAGTCATAAACTGCGCCAGAGTCTCCTGGAGTGCTGGAGTAGTAGTAGTAGACGTATCAGGTGTCTGGACTCCGGCTGGAACTCCTGGTGGCACCTCGGTGGCAGCTCGTGCGGGTGCTCTGGCTGCACCACGTGCGCATCCTCGGCCTCTACCCCGGCCCCGGCCTCTGATGGCTCCAGCAGGGGGTGCGGGTGCCTGATCATCTCGGGTAGCACGTGTCCTCACCATCTGTGAGAGAATAGAAGACAGAGGTTTAGAATTGTGATATCAAAAATCTCGCACGACAAGGAAATCAAATGAAGTGGAACTTTCCTAATAGTTACATAGCCTCTCGTAGATAAGTACAGACGTCTCCGTACCGATCCGCGAGGCTCTAATAAACCGGCTTGTGATTCATTACTCCTATGAACCTAGAGCTCTGATACCAACTTGTCACGACCCCAGTTCGCCCTCCGTGAACTGTCGTGATGGCGCCTAGTCTCTATGACTAGGTAAGACTAACAAATGCGGAATAAAAAAAAGGAAAAAAAATAATTGCGGAAGAAAAAAAAATGAGATAACAAGGTTAAACAGAGTTTAAGGTGCTACCTGGCATATATCAGTACAAAATCTCAATCTAACACTCCCAAAATTCGGAACCCCATGAATCACAAGCTAAAAGATTACATAATAAACTCTAACTCCAGAATGTCTACCAATAAGGGAAAATACGAAAAGGCTATACTAATACTGAGAATAGAAAGGGACTCTTTGGTCTGCGGACGCGGCAGATATACCTTGGAGTCTCTACAAAACGCCTCTCCTCAAGCGTGATAAGACTGAGTGGGAGTACCTGGATCTGCACATGAAAAACATGCACAGGAAGGGCATGAGTACACCACAGCGGTACTCAGTAAGTGCCAAGCCTAACCTCGGTCGGGTAGTGACGAGGAAGGTCAGGGCCCTACTGAGATTAAAGGAAAATACAAGATATAACAGTGTAGAATAAGACAATATACTTAAGTGCAACAGTAAAAGTAACACAGGATAAAAGAACAACAGCAACTTTAACAGAGACATAGAAATCAAAAAAATAAATACAACTCAACGCAGAGATAACAACCGGGGGGATCTCTCAGTATCCCGAGGATCTCTTAGTATCCTCAATATGTGTACTGGGGATCTCTCATATCCCGAGGATCTCTTAGTATCCTTAAAATATATGTTGGGGATCTCTCAGTATCCCAAGGATCTCTTAGTATCCTCAATATACGTGCTGTGGATCTCTCGGTATCCCGCACTACAGTCCAAATCAATACAGGTGCAGGGGATCTCCCGGAATACGAATCCGTAGTCCCCAAAGTAAACAAGCAGCAACAACACGAAGAATACTCAATTCAGTTCTAATTTCATACCAAGGTAAAAATAGGTATTTCTAACCTAGCATGCCACACATAATCCAAATAAGGCAGTTTAAGCAAATAAGGCAATTAAGACAATTAGACATGCTTCCCTAAGCTAATAGCAGGCTTAAATTACACACGGTATGAATAGGAAAAAGGAAATCACATTTATAGTTACTTAAAGAAAATGGATTTTCAACAATTAGCACAAGTACGCACTCGTCACCTCACGTACAAGGCTTTTCAATTATCAACAAATCAAATCCTAAGGGGAGTTTCCCCCACACAAGGTTAGACAAGCCACTTACCTCGAACCGGCTCAAAATCAACCCGAAACCACGTTCTTGCCACGAGTACTCGAATCCAAATGGCGCAAATCTATTCAATTCTATTGCATAATGTAAATAACACTTCAAGTAACTGATTCTACAAATAAATTCTAAGCTAATACGCAAAAATTAGGTAAAATGACCAAAATGCCCTCTGGACCCACGTCTCGGAATCAGGTAAATTTACATTTTTAGAATCCACATACTCTCACGAGTCTAGAAATACCAAAAGTACCAAAATCGGACCTCAAATGGTCCCTCAAATCACCACTCAAACTCTCCAATTAGCCAAGCCCTAACCCCCAATTTACCACTGATTTTCCTTAAATTTTCATGCTTAAAATGATAAAAATCACCATAATAATGAGCTTAGGAACCAAGGACCTTACCTCAATGAATCCCTCTGAAAATCTCCCTTGAAATTGCTCTCAAAAGTTCCACCCTGAATTGAAATATTTGAGAAAAATGACCAAAATCGCGAAGGGAGTCTTTTTATATTTCTGACCCAGGCTTTTCGCACCTGCGGTACCACATCTGCGTCCAAAGCACCGTATCTGTGGTTTTCACTTAGAAGCCCATTTTCCGCATCTGCGACAACATGCCCGCACCTGCGATAGCGCAGGTGCGCTCCCTTAGCGCTTCTGCAGTACCAGCCCTGCTTCCTCTTGGCCGCATCTGCGGCTTCTTTTTCGCTTCTGCACTGTCACGACCCCAACCCCGGTCGTGATGGCGCCCAACACACTGCTAGGCAAGCCCGACCAATTCAACAACCTTAACCCTTTTTCTGCAGTTCATGATTCAATTAACACAAATAATTACTAAGTCATAATACTGAAACTCTGAAATATAATTAAAACATGCGGAAAACCCAAGTAGAAATACTACTACACAGCCCGACAAATCCGGTATCACAAGTCTGAGCCTCTAATACACGGGTGTCAACCTACTACATATTGCTCTAAAGAAATGCGGAAATAAAGCAAATAGGTTAGATGGGAAGATCAAGACTGCGGACGTCATGCAGCTACCTTGATGCTCCCAGATATGATGCTCGGCAGAGAAATCCTCACTCAGCCTCAGTGGGTGCACATAGATCTGCACACAAGGTGCAGGGAGTAATGTGAGTACTTCCAACCCAGAGAGTAATAAACATAAATAAGGGTTGAGAGTAAGAAATCCTGGATAGGCACAATGTAAGCTATAATTACAGCAGTTTAATCCAGATAATGTCAACTCAATAAACCAATGAAAATAATGATGCTGCAATAGATAAGTAAATGAATGACAATCAATTAAGACATGCAACAAATAGTACGATACTCTCTAGTTACCGCTGCGGCGTGCAGCCCGCTCCATTTATTTATCGTCGACGACGCTCACTGGGGGTGTGCAGACTCCGGGAGGGGCCCCTTACGGCCCAAGCGCAATATCAAGCCATCTCGTGGCATCCATTAGGCCCTAAGCCTCATATCAATATCAATATAATACTGCTGCGGCGCGCAGCCCGATCCCATACTCAGTCCAGAATCGTATAAGCCCCCCGAGCATAATAATATAGAAATATTCAGCCCAAACTTCAGTAGAAATATTATTTAAGTTCCAAGTTTTAAGAAAAAGTGGCTGAGTTTGCAAAACAGTACTAAATACTAGGACTGAGTTCAATTGTCCGAAAATATGGTAAGAAACCAGTAAAAACAATCCCTGAAGGATTCAATTAGTTGGCACGAGGCCAAATTATGACAATTAATCCATTTTTATAAGGATCTCACAAACCTTCAATCAATTAGGTAGTAATTTTATTAAGCGAGACGGACCAAGTCACGATCCCCGACAGTGCTCTACCCCACGCCCGTTATCCGGCGTGCAAGTCACCTCAACATAGCACTACAATGTGCAAATTCGGGGTTTCAAACCCTCAACACAGCATTTACATCTATTACTAACCTCAAGCCGGCAAAAATCCTAGCTCGCTATGCCCTTGCCTCTCAAATCGACCTCCTCGCGCGTCGAATCTGACCAAAACCACAATGAATATGTCACATTATGCTATAGCATCAATACCCAATCGAAAAACATCAAAAATCCCGAAATTGACACAACCCGAGCCCCGGGTCCACTTCTCGAAACTCAGAAATTTTTACTGAAAAGTGTTCTTCATCTTCTCCCGATTCCGTACATATAAAGAACACCAAAATCAGAGTCCGTTTGACCCCTCAAATCGACCCCTAAAGGTCTCATAATCTCAGGCCCCAAAATCCTATTTTTCTACTATTTTTCATGAATTAAAGGCTGGGATTATGGTCTATAATCACCCATAAATGAGTTTTAATAATCAAATCACTTACCTTTGTGATACCCACTGATTTTCTCTCTTAAAAATCGCCTCAGAAGCTTCTTCCCGTTCAAAAATTGGAAGAAAACTCGACCTGCTCATTATAGGTATACTGTTAACGTGTTTTACTGCTCCCAATGGATTCCTTGTGAAATTCTAATGAATTTAGGCTTTTGAATCACTCAATTTGACCTTATAATGAAGGAGATATGTAGGTTTTAAGATTTGCAAAATAGTGCAGGTTTTTAATACGCCGTCAGGGGCAATTTCGTCATTAACCTGAAAATTTGGGCAACCTTGGTAAAATGGCCATAAAATCCTCATACGATGTCCAAATTCGACGATTCTTTTTGCTACAGGTCCGTAATTACGATACAGATCTAATGCTTCATTCAAAACAGTAATCGGAGCTTATTTGTTCAATATGATATTATTTATGCTTGAAGAAACGATGTCGAAGCATAAGAAAAACGAGCACAACGCAGCCCAAACCTATCCGAAACTCACCGGAGCTCCTCGGGACCGCACACGAACATACTAGCACGTCACATATGATCATTTAGACTTAGTTGCACTCTCAAAACACCAAAACTAACATCAAAACACCAAATTTACATCGGATTCAAGCCTAAGTTCTTCTAAAACTTCCGAAACACACATTTGATCAAAAACCCAACCAAATCACCTCCGAATAACCTGAAATTTTGCACACACATCCCAAATCACCTAAAAAAGCTACAGCAACTCTCGGAATTCCATTCCGACCCTCGGATCAAAATCTCACCTATCAACCGGAATTCGCCAAAATACTAACTTCGCCAATTCAAGCCTAATTCTACACCGGACCTCCAAAATCACTTCCGATCACACTCCTAAATCACAAATCATCCCCCGAAGCTAACCGAATCGTCGGAATCCACATCCGAGCCCTCTAACTCATAGGTCAACATCCGGTTGACTTTTCCAAAATAAGCCTTCCTTAAAGAGACTAAGTGTCTCATTTCCTTCCAAAAATCATCCCAATTTAACTCGTTCACACAAGACATAGATAATGAAGCATAACGAAGTAGGAAATGGGGAAAACGGAGCGGTTCTCATGAGACGACGGGTCGGGTCGTCACATCCTCCCCAACTTAACAAACGCTCGTCCTCGAGCGTACCCAGAGTTTTCCTAGAAGCCAACCAATAGCTAAATGACCTTACCAAGAATATACCCGGGGTGATTCCACGTCACCCTATCTCGCATAGGTCCGATAACACAACATAGCTGAAATTTCACAATCCATCTAGTCCATAAACCATAGAACCACATTGCACTTTCCGAAATCATACACAAGATCAGAACCTCACATCTACACTCAGAATAAGCCCGAACCAGCTGTAATAACCCATACCTGCAACCTCAGGTGCAATCATATGATATACTACATAACCCAAACACTCTAAACGATAACTTCTATTCACAGCAGTTGCCCACAACACCCGAATACCGGTAGAAAACCTCTTATCAACTAAGGTCTTATTCCAACACTTTCATATACTGCCAACGATAAATGAAACACGCAATAAACCGTAACCATTTCTCACATCAATCATTCATGAAGCCACTTCCCTTTTGACTAATACTACAGCAGATTCCGAGCCGAACCTCGATATTATCCTTCCAACAAGCTGAAATCAAATCCGTTCGTATTCATTAGTGACCCCAACGATCACCTCGAATCCAACACACCACTCTGGTGATATGACACCTCAATACAGACCTAAGCCACAACTTGCATAATATGCGCACCAATAAGAAACGGTCTGAACATACTCAAATCATGAAAAATGACTCAAACGAAAGAGCTGTACCTCAAGCTCATCAGTACCATCAAAACAAAAAGGCTGAGACCCCGTCTCACATCATAGAAATAGAACACCTGAATCTACCCCGAAAGGTCATATCTCCACGTGGCCTCGCTACAATGCGCGATCCTATCCAAACACTGTTACACATGAAACACCTCAAGTCACTATGCTCAAAATCGACAGCCACGCACAATTTGATGTCTGGAACCAAAGAAATTCATTACACCCATGGTGGAACAAATAACATATGTCACGCAACCCGATAGGTCATAACCAATACTCCATTTACAGAGCAACACCCAATTACTCTTCCCGCTCGACTCTCACTATGAATCCCCAATAGAACCGCACCACATGTGCCCATAACCAACAAATCATAACGTCTCACAACACCGAAAAGCAACTCATAGCTCTCCTCAGATCACTAACAAGCTCAATAACGATCGAATCAACCTATCCCTCAACAATACAATTCGGGGCCAACCAAGCCAACTCAAGCTAAACACGTATCCACATCGGCCTACCAACGATCTCATTACCAAGAAAGCCTGAAGCTGCTCCTTCCACTACTATAACTCCTGCCGGAGCCGTACAATACGGTGCCCGGCACCAAATCAATATCGAAATCCACAACCTCGCCCGACGACATGCCCGACCACAAGAAACGCATCCGAAAAGTCCCTTAACACCGGAACGGAACCAATGGTAGGAACCTCTGCACTGACATCCATCACGAAGGCCCAATTAAGAAAAGCAATCCT
>NW_017673262.1:12463-13210 GCF_001879085.1 Nicotiana attenuata
CTTTGTCAAAATTTTGCTTCACTCGTGCCATCCTCGGCTTAATTTTCGCAACCAGAACTGATTCGCCAGCATGCCTCAAACCGGAACCAACATAGCACATAACCGTACAATTAGCTAATCAATAGTAAACTCCCCAACTTGGCTCGAAGCCATAGATCAAAACACTCCCAACAACTCATAACGCACATACTGCATTGCTGCCTTAATACCATAGTGAGATTAAACTCAATCCTTCATAAGCTTGTGGAAACACAAATCATCTAGAATTTTTTTAACTCTTCTGCAAATCTCGCATTCACTCACACAACAGTTAAGCCCACTCTCTAGGCGATCCAATTTAGATGTCAACACATTTTCTTCACTTGTAAATGAGATCTTCTAATAGATAACATAAGGATCACACAACTTTAGAACACTCCGCAGGAGATGACCCACCTGTTTTGCCTCCAACTACCATTTCTATATACCTTCCACCGTCCTAAACTGTACGCAGTCGCTTAGTCTTCCTGAGTCTGAACTCATACCGCAACATAAAATTTTTACTTCACTCTCAACTGGAAACAGGAAAAGATTTTTCACGCGCCCATAACTCGGGCTATACCTCGAATCGCAATGGAATTCAAACACCTAATAGTTCTTCTATCATCCAGTAGGCCTTCCTCATCACCTCCAAGTCACATAGATGCACCTTGCAGCACTAACATACTCACCACGTAGCTAACCAGCCGTCACTCCCACTAATAGGGG
>NW_017673262.1:17350-18368 GCF_001879085.1 Nicotiana attenuata
CAAAAAAAAACAACTTGCCTTTAATCAAACTAGAAAGTAATTACGACAGAAGAAGTAAATAGAAGCTATAAACACCAACACGCAAAGTGACAAAGAATGAAATCACAACGGGAGCTACAGATATGCTTTTGAACTTTTAGAATTTTCATTTCTACTCCTCACATTGATCTTCACATGAGGCAATATACAGAAATGTACCTGGCGAATGAAATGGACAAAGAAATGTGAGAGATCAGTAGAGTAGCAGCAGAGATGGATCAGCAATAGAACAGCCCAGAAACGATCAGGAAAACCCAAATTAAATCGAATTCGAAACCACACAATGCCAATAGAACCCGAGCAATCACAATCCACCCAAGAATGAACCCAAAAAAAAAAAACTGGAATACCAAACAGGTTCAGCTCATTTTAGACCTCAGCCATTCAGGACTTATTTCATAATGGAATTTTCAGGAAGTTTTCAATGGAACAATGAAATTTTCTTTAGTTTTCAGCCGCCTTTGATGTGTTTTTTTTTATTTTCAGCTCTTCCATTCTTGCCTTGAAAGGCAAGAATGATATGCCTTTATAGGCAAGCAAATAGGGCAGCCTAGACATATTAGTCTTTACCCCCTTAGTCCCTTTCCAATTCTTATTTTTGCTACCTAATCCCTAAAATTCTGACTTGCTTGCTAAGTTAAACTACTCAAAAGCCTGAAATTGGCTAGAAATCCCTACTAGAACCTTCCTATTTAAGTTACACTGGAGATTCCCTAACCTGAACTTCCTAAAACACCCCCCAGGTGCCCTGAATTTACCCTTAGTCAATCAAATAGAACCTGGGCTCAAAACAGCCGGGCCTCTTTGAACTGGGTCATAAACGACTCAAAGATCCCAAAGCTGGTTCTAAACCAATCCAAATGAACGTTCAAAACTCAAGTTTTGACCCCAGTCCTAACAAAACGAATTGACAGTAGAAAAACCATTTGATTCTTTGCAGACTATTAACTTGACAATTATGAACAAAGTTGACCAAAAT
>NW_017673262.1:22005-26019 GCF_001879085.1 Nicotiana attenuata
AAAACTCCTAATTGAATCCTATCTTAAATGTGCAAACTTTGAAACCAACTTATATTCCTATTTATGCTAAATTATGCTACTCATGATTGTTTTGAAATTTAAACTAAGTCCCATTTTCCAGGAGGGTCCTGAGAATTTCCCGTCATACCTGTTTTGGGTGCTTGCTTTTTCCCTAAGGAGGGTTTCTCCGAAACCAACGAAAACTTTCTGCCCCTGTTTCAATCAAAGAAAAATCTTGTCAGTTTAAAAATGTGGTGGTTGGTTTGTGGCCTTGAACTTTGAGGGTGATTGCGCCTTTTCTTCCCATGATCGCTGATTCCATTTGAAGACCTTGCTTGTTTGGGGACTAACCACTTTCCTCTGTCATCTTTACCATTGAAAATACCTCTTCTCCATTCAGACCCAACACCCTCTATCTGTTGCATTGCTCATGAACTGGCATCTACCCAACCTTTGTGTCTCGCATGAATCCCAGAGCACGTCCATTACCCCCACTCTGTGTATACGTTGTTCTTTCTTGACTTAACCACTGGCTTCGGCCTTGAGGTCTGTTGCTCCTTCATTTTGGTTTCCATTCGACGACCTTACTCATTCCTTGACTAACCACTTCCTTTGTAAGCCTTGACCCGGAAAACACCTCTTCTCGTTCAGGCCCACTACCCTTTATCTGTTGCACCGCTCGTACTGACATTTACCGAACTTTTGTGTTTCACCTGGACTCCCAAGCATATTAATTGTTACCAACTCAGCGCGCATGTTGTTCGTTCCTGATTTGAATCAATGGCCTTGGCCTCGAGATCTATTGCTTCTTCACTTGCCATACTCCAACAATAACTTAGATCTCTGCTTGGAATACCTCGCTTGTCACTGGTTCACCAATCTTTTCACAGAAAATATCTCTAATCTGTTCACCAAGCACCCTCCATCTTGTTTCATTGTTCATGAATTGATATGTACCAAATCCTTGTATTTTACACGAATCCCAAGGCATGTCGACTGTTATTAGCTCAATGCGCTTGTTGATTTTTCCTGACTTATGACATTTTGATGTGTTAGCCAGACCCCGTTTGTGCAATTGGAAAGCTGGTGGCAAATTTTGAAGTCATTTCTTACTTGTTCTGACCAGACATACTCAAGAAGAGGAACCAAACAAAAGAACAGAGTAGAGGACAATGGGAAGAGATGATTCCTAACAAGAAAACTACAAAGTAGAAACCTATCGGATGTGGACACCGACTCTGATGACCTTGACATGCACCTGTAGCCTATTCTGTTTAGCAAATCTGATGTTCAGCTCTTGTTGTACCTTTTCGCCGTGAAACTGGGCTTCAATGCTCCGCTTGCCCGATCTGAATCACAATCCTTTTTCGACTTGTGGTGCCCGTGGGTTTTCACCATCAAGCCTCTCTCATTTTCGGTCTTTTTCTCAACTCACCATCGCCTTATGGTGCTCGTGAAGGTTTTCACCAATAAGACTCTCTTATTTCGATTTCTCTCAGCTTTCGTTGCCTTGCGGTACCCGTGAGGGTTTTTCATTGATAGGGCTCTCTCATTTTTCAATTTCCTTCGTTTGGACCGGAGTGTTGCCCCTGATATGATCCACCTCTGCTCGCTTGACTTGGCATCTCTCGAAGATTGATCAGAAGGTCTTCCTTTGGACCGTAATGTGGGCTTTTGGATAGGGTTAGAAAGAAAGGGTATTAAAGGCTCAAAACAATTTAACATGGGTTCAAAATTACAGCTTCCGGAATCCAATCTCTTGCAACAACCACAACTTCTGCTCCAGTTTCTTCCTTGGGGACTTTGGACTTTTATTTCGCTGTGACTGAACCTCAGAGAGAGGCTGCCTACGTACCCTTTCGGGATCAAGTCAAATGGAGTTCAGGTCATAAAACTACGTTCGTTGTTGTGATCTTTCCTTTTCTTCCACTTTCCTTTTCTTTCTTTTCATTTCTTTTCTTTTCCTTTTCTTTTCTTTTCTTTTCTTTTGCTTTTCTCTTCTTTTTTTTTCTGTTTTTTTTTATTTTCTATTCTTCTTCTTTTTCTTCTCTTTTCTTTTCTTTTCTTTTCTTTTCTCTTCTTTTTTCTTTTCCACTGTTTTTCTCTTATTTCTCCACTTTCTCTCCCCGCACGGGCTTATGAGTTTTATTATTGATTCCGAAAGAGGGGTATGCAAGAAAATAACCGAGGCTCAAAGGGGTAACAAAGGATAAAGTGTTTGGATAGCAGAACAAAATGCCTTCGTCATTCCAATCTCCAAAACATGCCAGGTACAAACTACACAATTAAACAAACATGGGGAAAACATACGTAACATCTTTTGATTGTACCAGAATTACTAACCATATCCACACATTTGCCTTCTGCATTTGTCAGTTACCCAGCACCATCGGACAACAATCTCGTTACCACGAACGACCCCTGTAGACTTAGGGCAAATTTGCCTTTGGTTTCAAACCGATGTGGCATGATTCATTTCAACAGTATTTCTTTATGTTCCGTCTGCCCCAGTTTCACACAACTTGGACTCGAAGTGATCTCAAAATGCCCTTACGTATTTCCCTCGAATGTCCCTACATTTTCAACATTGTCTTATTGCTTCTGACCAGGCTGAGAATTATGCATGCATGTCACTAGAACCAGCAGGAAAAGAACTATGGAAAGAAAAGAGAACTAAGCAAAAGAAAATGACTAGAAATAACAGAAAACAGGAAATTGTATTAGACAGACGGTGAAACGGTTCGAACAACAAGACAAGCAAAATAGACTGGGGTTACAACCCTGGAACAAACCTAGACAGCACTAAACGAGCTACTACGACTAAACAAACCAAGCAAAATGAAAGGATAGAAGGGTTTGAGTCATAAGACAATATCCGGATTACAACCCTGAAATAACCCGGACAACAGAAATGTCAACAAAATAAACCACCACAATTCCACTCCGGCTGACCAAGAAATGGAGCGTCTCCCCAACTACCAAGCACGACATCTTAGCCACTGAGTTTCGCATCAATACTGCCAAGACCATTACCAACTTTAATCAACTAGTTCCCAAGAGGATTCGCATGCTCCCTGTGCATCATCATGTGCAGGCAAAGGATTCTGTGCAATGTTCTGAGTGGCACTGTCCTGGACTACAATTATCCCTTCCTGAATTATTCTTTCTATCTCTCTTTTCAAATCCCGACAACTTTCGACATCGTGCCCCTGGGCATTGGAATGGTATCCACACCTTTTAGAAGGGCCAAAGCTCCTTGCACGCTTGTCCACATGATTCGGAGGAATGGGTGCGATCAGGTTATATTGCTTTAGCTTCTCGAACAAGTCTGCATACTACTCTCCCAAGGGGGTGAACGTTTCCTGCTTCTGTGCCCTTTCTTGCCTGAAATTTTGGCTGGCCCGCAAACCTGCTCCTGGGAGATTCTTGTAGGCTCTTGGGGGTGGGTAAGCATTTTGTGGAGCTGGGTACCGGAAAAGTGGTGTATGACTCTGGGAGTTATGTGGAGAGAAGTAGCATTGGGAAGGGTCGCCTGGCGTACAAGGATGTCCACGGGGACGATGTCGGGGCCGGGAGTGTTGATAAGGAAAACCCATCGGATCACCTTTTCTGCTTCCCCTTCCCCCACCCAAGCTTGCTGGGATATTCGGAATGTCTTTCGAGCAACTCATGAGCTTGCCTGACTTGATTCCCTCTTCTACTATCCCCCCCATTCTTAACACCTCATCGTGAGCAACCTTGGAGGGATAATATGGGGCGTTATGAGTTTTGGGCGGATGTTCATTGTTGAGAACTGTGGATGTGACCGGAGGGCACTTTTGGGAAAAAGATAGTTGGACGACGAGTGATGGAGTTACTGGGGTGGCTGGGAAAACTGTGATAAGCGGGTAAGTATGGAGAGGGTGGGGAATCGCCTGGCGTCATGTCCGGAGTTTGGGTAAGGACAGCGTCCAGGAGGCTGGGTGGTGGCGGGGGTGGTGCCTTCCCAGTCATCCATGCCCGATACATGTCCAC
>NW_017673262.1:26558-30337 GCF_001879085.1 Nicotiana attenuata
TGCCATCATCACGTCATCTTTCTCTCCAACAATCCTCATTTCGTTGCAATAGACCCTCAGGTGGGCTACCGGATCTCCACGCCCATCATACAAGTTAAAGTTTGGTACTTTGAATCCTGCGGGCAGGCGGATGTCATGTGGCACAATCAGTCCTTTGCAAGTCATGCTACCCTGGCCTTCCACTCTTCGCTTGTCCCTTAAGGACAGTTCTGTGCTTCTCAATTTCCTGGGTACCTCTTCTCGCCCTGTTCTTCCCGTAACCCTTTCATTTCTACCATGAATCTGCTCATCCTGGGAGCTCTTCTTGTATGGATCAAGGACCCTGTGGGCAACCTCTGGAGGGTGAAATCGGGCATTACGTGCTTTGGGTGGGTATTCGTTGTCTGGGGTAACGGATATGACAGGAGGGCAATATTGGGGAGAAGTGACTGAAGGATGAGCGATGGAGCTACTAGGGTAGTTGGGGCGAGTGTGATAAGTGGGTGTATCTGGAGAATATGGAGGATCATCCGGCATTGTGTTGGGAGTTTGGGTAAGGGTAATGTCTAGGAAGCTAGGTGGTGGCGGGGGTGGTGCCCTCCCATTCATCCAGGATTGATACATGTCCGTCATGTGTTGTCTTAACATCCTTACCTCTTCAACCAACCCATTGTCTTGTTCAACCAACTGCTTTCGGGCCCCGGTCTCAACCATCCCAGCTTTGTTGTTGGCTGCCATTGCCTTTTGTCGTTGTGTTGTAGTGAAGAGTTGCCACTTCAAAAAACCACAAACCAACCACCTTTCTGATATGATCACAACAAAATGAAGCCATCACGTTAGCGTTAGGGCATTTAACATAAGATAATTTCACTTTACGTGCAATGCACCTAGCCACAGTTATCGGTTCTAAAATGACTTCGAGGGTACAAGGGTCAGTTGGCATCATCCCAATTTGTTCATTTCAATCTCTCTTTTCTTTGCTTTTCTAGCACTTGCTTGCTCATTCTCCTTCCTCTTTTCCCTTCTAATTATCACTCTTTTCTTTCCTCTCTTTCCTCACATCCCATGATTTCACCCCTTTTTCTTCTTCTTTTTTCTCTTTTTTTCCATTTTCCTTTTCTTTTTTTCTTTTAATAAATAAATAAAAAATGATTCGATCAAACCCTATGTAGGGTTGCCCTACGTATCATGACCCCGCATGAATCAGATCTTTGCGTAGTCTGGAAGATCGAGAATAGAGTAGACAAACTTGACATTTTCTTTTTTCTTTTCTAGACTACTCTAAATGAGAAAAGAGAAATGAAAGAAGTTATCCTTTTGAAACAAATACTCTATTAAGAAAAAAACCCTGAAGAGGAAAATATTTTTGATTAGGAAGAAAGTAAAGTATGTTTCCCTTTTTCTTCTATGTACAATGTCCTAAAGTTCTTGGGAAAATAAAAGAATATTTTTTCCATTTTTCATTAATTTCCCAAAGAAGAACCTCAAAAGAAAATCTTTTTGGATTTTTGAGATTAATACCTTAAAGAAAACTTTTTAAAAAAAGCACTAAAAGGAAAATTCTCTCTCTCTTTTTTTTTGAATTTTTGGTCCTAATACAGTAAAGAAAATATAAAAATAATTTATTTTAAGTCCTAGATATTAATTGCCTAAAGGAAAAACAACCTCAAATTTTTTTTTCATTTCTAGAATTAGTATTCTAAAGAAAACTTATAACGGAAATATAAAATGCAACATCTCCTTTTTTTTTTTTTTGGATTTTTGAATTACACCACACCTTGTCGAATATAAAATAAAAAGTACAATAACAAAAATTTGACATCACTGTACAAAATTTAGAAAGTAAAAGACGACATAAAAAAAACATAATCAAAAATAACTAAAAATAAAAATAAAAATAAAATAAATCTCCTTAAGCAACTCCTGAATGCAGCGGTCCTGGGGTATCTGTCATGCTCAAACTCCGGTAAGTAAATTGACACCTGTATGAGAAAACTTAAACCAACACTATGTGAGACAATAACATTCCCTATTAGAAACATGCAAGACATGGTTGCGATTATTTTTGCAAAATGATTTATTTAGCCAAAAGGTGGCTAGGAGTGCAACATTTGGCTAAGACCCCGCAAAGCCAAGAACCTAAGATTTACTAGGAAGACCGGACCCTATGTGGGTTGCCTACGTATCACGCCCCGAAAGACGAGAATCAGGTATGCGTAGTTCGGGCAGATTGGATATGATTGAAAACAACTAATTTAGAAAAAAAATATTTTTTGGTTTTTCTTGAAAAATGATGAAACATGCAAAATCTTTTTGAATTTTTTTTTTATTTTTCGAAAAAATGATGAAAAAATGCAAAATCTTTTTTTTTTTGAATTTTCAAGTTCTTTTTGTTTTTCTTAACAAAAATGTGACAGAAAACATAATTGGGCCCCACTCACTTTATCTTAACACTTCACTCTCTTTTTCTTTTTTCTCTTTTTTTTTTCATTTCTCACTATTTTTTTTCATTTTTTCATTTGCCCTCAGCTATCCTTGGTCCGCCAAATGACCCTTTTACCCTTGAAGGAATGCAACATGTAGCACACAGGATGCATCAAGATGGTCTGTTATTTTGGGTACACCTGTCCTAGACGGACCCAACCCCTGTATTGAGTCCCCTAAGTCAAATGCACGTGATGCAAACAAGCGCTCCTACTAGGGATCCGGCATGGAGTTGTGTTTTTCTAAGTTTAAATCCTGGGGTTTTGATCTAGACATGGGGTACCCGAGCGGACAACTGGGGCCGAGGAGGGGGCGACGTACCGGGAGCACTAAAGTCTGCCCGGCCTTGTCGCTTGCCCAGCCTCGCTCTATTTGGTATAATTTCTACAGAAAAAGCGGGCTACGCGAACGTATGCACCATTTTCAGAAGACTCAGATGGGGTGGCGTAAGAAGGCAATTATATACAATTCAACAATATTAAAGCGGTAAACAGATAGCATTTTAGCACAAAGGTTCACAAAAATACAATAATATCAACAATAAATAAGCCAAGTAAAAATCATAAAACAAGCTCGAATTCTTGAACCCTGAACAAGAGTTCTGGGTTCTTGTCCCCAGCAGAGTCGCCAGAGCTGTCACACCTACTTTTTCCTACACCCCCGTAAAGGGATATAATAAAGGGAGTTATTTTCAACTTGAAGTGACAATCGAAACAGGATTTATTTTTTTTAAAAATTCAGAGTCGCCACTTGGGAGATTTATGGTGTCCCAAGTCACCGGTTCAAATCCCGAATCGAGGAGAAGGATGACTCTGTTTAACAGTCTGCGAACCAGAAATCCGGGTAAGGAATTCTGTTAACCCGGAAGAAGGTGTTAGGCACTCCCGAGTTCCGTGGTTCTAGCACGGTCGCTTTGATAATACTTGGCTTACTAAAATTGTCTAGTTACTGATTTTAGAACCTATATGCGTTTACTTCCTTTATCGCTTTTAATTGCTTGATTATTCGTAAATAAAGAATTGAGTTACGCGTACGTATACTCTTTTCTTTTGGCGCGTCAAAATCATGTCACGTAAACGTGTCCACAATTAATAACGCTTTATTATTATTAAGAAAATTTGGGCCGAAGTTGCGCGAACGCATACTTTGGTTTTGTTTTTAGAAGCGTAATTGTGTTACGCGAACGTATACGCAGTTGATAACAAGTCATTAATAATACTCACCGCTTTACACTACGTTGACATATTATTTACGGATGCAAATACTGCTTTCAATCAAATTTCTACTATTTAACTAAGCTACATAAATTTCGATAC
>NW_017673262.1:34513-61955 GCF_001879085.1 Nicotiana attenuata
GTCATGTACCTCATTAGCCTCACCATCATCAACAAATAAGGGGACACATCCCACATCAAGTAGCACAACATATTATCAAATAATAGAGACTGAGGTAAACATGTACAATAATTTCTATGACTGAGTACAAATAATGTGAGCATGAATAAAACCTAAACAGGGTCTTTAACATGAAGGCAAACAAGTTCAACAACAAGTAAACACATAACCACAGATAATAGCTTTTAGGCCTGGCCTCACGGGACGGACCAAGTCTCTATCCCTCGCGGTGCACACCCATACGCCCGTCACCTAGCGTGGGTATCACCACCAAACAATCACATGATATTAATTTCTCCGGGTTTATACCCTCAAAACCAGAGTTAAAACTGTTACTTACCTCAACAGCGTAAAATCCTACTCCGGGATGTCCTCGTCCCTCGACTCGGTCTCCAAAAGCTTCGAATCTAACCATAATCAGAATACTACTATCAACATAGTCTAAAGAATCGAATTACACAATAGAAACTACATAAACATGCCAAAAATCCGAAATCGGCCAAAACTCGCCCCCCGGGCCCACATCTCAAAATCAGTCAAAAATGGCAGAATAATAATCCTCGTTCTCTCCCGAGTCTAACCATATAAAATTTATCAAAATCGGACTCTGTTTGGCCCCTCAAATCCTCACTTAAAACTCTCCAAAACTCAAACCCTAACTCCCTCAATTTTCACTTTGAAATCATCAATCAAATCCCAAAAAAAACGAAGATAGATTCATGAAATATAATCAAAACCGAGTAGAGAAAACTTATCCCAATCCATATGGTGAATATCGCCTCCAAAATCTCCCAAATTCGAGCTCCCCAACTCAAAATATGATCGAATGAGCAAACCCTAGTTTTATGTGTTTCTACCAGCTATTCTGCCTCGTTTCTCGTGCCAAAAAATCCCTAAACTCATATTTTATGCCTCCAATAGATTCCTTGTGAAATTCTAGTCAAGTTAGGCTTTTGAATCACTCAATTTGATCTTATAATGAATGAGATATGTAGGTTTTAATATTTGCAAATAGTGCAGATTTTTAAATACGCTGCTAGTGGCAATTTCGTAATTACTCTGAAAAAATCTGGCAACCTAATTTTTAGTAAAATGACCATAAAATCCTCATACGATATCCAAATTCGATGATTCTTTTTGCTACGGGTCCGTAATTACGATACGGATCTAATGCTTCAATCAAAAAAGAAATCGGAGCTCATTTGTTCAATATGATATCATTTCACTCCAAAACTACTTCGAACCCAAACCTACCAACTCGATACAACTCAACACAGCTGAACAACATATAAATAAGCATAGATGGGGGAAATGTGGCCATAAATCTTAGAACGACTAACCGGGTCGTTACATCCTCCCCCTCTTAAACAAACGTTCGTCCTCGAACGAGTCTAAGAACATACCTGGAGTCTCAAATAGGTGAAACCTTCATCAATACCTTCTCGTCACATTCAAATCATATGAACTCATCTCGCGGTCACATCATACTCACCACATAGCCCTCAAATCACAAATCCCACTAATAGGGACACCAACGGACATATAAACACGTGCTCACACAATCGAAATTTTCGTACACCAGCTACAGAAAAAACCCGGCCTCAAGTACCCCAGATTGGCCCAACATCAACACACAGAAATCACATCTCGCACCTCATCCAGGGAATCATAATCCATCAATGCACAACTGATACTGAGCGCTCATGTGCGCATACGAATGCGTGGAAGAAATTCAAAGAGTTACACTTCAAGCTGAATCAATACCGCACGATAAGAATTCAAGAAGGTGAAATTTTTCTAAAAGTTCTGCAGCCTCTCGAAGATAAGTACAGACGTCTCCGTACCGATCCGCAAGACTCTACTAAACCCGCTCATGACTCGTGAGACCTATGTAACCTAGGCTCTAATACCAACTTGCCACGACCCAAAATCTAACCGTGGTCGTGATGGCGCCTAACGTGTTACAAGGCAAGCCTATTCCCAAAATATTACTACTAATTTGATTATAAGAATTTAATAAAATATTTCCAATAATTTAATTCCCAATAAACTAAACCAACTATAAATATAAATAATATAAAATATGAAAACGAGTCCCAAACATCGGGGTGTAACTAAGTCATGAGCGTCTAAAACTATGAACCGAGATATATAAACAGTCTAACTGTCCAAAGAAAAAATGATAAAGGGAGTAATAAGGTCCTGCGGACGCTGGCAGCTACCTTGCAGTCTCCAATTAAAGTCGGCATGAACTCAACGATCGCCGCACTCTAACTCACCCGGATCTGCACATAAAGTGCAGGGTGTAGTATGAGTACAACCACCTCAGTAGTAACAGAAATAACTAAGGAACTTAGCTGTAGTGACGAGCTGAGCAAAATAGTCCAATTATTTATTTTTCACAATTTTAAAAATAACAAGAATAAACAGGTAAATTTCATAACTCAGTAAATGCCACAAAGAAATTTAACAGATAAATGCAGCAACAGCAAAAGTAAATGCAACCTCACAACAATGTCACTCCATCACTCAGCACTCGCACTCAACACTCAATACTCAACACTCAATACACTCAACACTCTGCGCTCACTGGGGGTGTGTACAGACTCCGGAGGGGCTCCCAAAGCCCAAGCGCTAAGCACGGACAACTCACGTGCTACCATATCAATACCTGGATCCGCATGGTCAACTCACGTGCTATGGTATCAATACCTGGACCCGCACGGTCAACTTACGTGCTACGCGGACAACTCACGCGCTATGATATTAATATCCTCACAACCAGGCCCTCAGCCTCACTCAGTCATGTACCTCATTAGCCTCACCATCATCAACAAATAAGGGGACACATCCCACATCAAGTAGCACAATATATTATCAAATAATAGAGACTGAGGTAAACATGTACAATAATTTCTATGACTGAGTACAAATAATGTGAGCATGAATAAAACCTAAACAGGGTCTTTAACATGAAGGCAAACAAGTTCAACAACAAGTAAACACATAACCACAGATAATAGCTTTTAGGCCTGGCCTCACGGGACGGACCAAGTCTCTATCCCTCGCGGTGCACACCCATACGCCCGTCACCTAGCGTGGGTATCACCACCAAACAATCACATGATATTAATTTCTCCGTGTTTATACCCTCAAAGCCAGAGTTAAAGCTGTTACTTACCTCAACAGCGTAAAATCCTACTCCGGGATGTCCTCGTCCCTCGACTCGGTCTCCAAAAGCTTCGAATCTAACCATAATCAGAATACTACTATCAACATAGTCTAAAGAATCGAATTACACAATAGAAACTACATAAACATGCCAAAAATCCGAAATCGACCAAAACTCGGCCCCCGGGCCCACGTCTCAAAATCAGTCAAAAATGGCAGAATAATAATCCTCGTTCTCTCCCGAGTCTAACCATATAAAATTTATCAAAATCGGACTCTGTTTGGCCCCTCAAATCCTCACTTAAAACTCTCCAAAACTCAAACCCTAACTCCCTCAATTTTCACTTTGAAATCATCAATCAAATCCCAAAAAAAACGAAGATAGATTCATGAAATATAATCAAAACCGAGTAGAGAAAACTTATCCCAATCCATATGGTGAATATCGCCTCCAAAATCTCCCAAATTCGAGCTCCCCAACTCAAAATATGATCGAATGAGCAAACCCTAGTTTTATGTAGTTTCTACCAGCTATTCTGCCTCGTTTCTCGCGCCAAAAAATGCCTAAACTCATATTTTATGCCTCCAATAGATTCCTTGTGAAATTCTAGTCAAGTTAGGCTTTTGAATCACTCAATTTGATCTTATAATGAATGAGATATGTAAGTTTTAATATTTGCAAATAGTGCAGATTTTTAAATACGCTGCTAGTGGCAATTTCGTAATTACTCTGAAAAAATCTGGCAACCTAATTTTTAGTAAAATGACCATAAAATTCTCATACGATATCCAAATTCGATGATTCTTTTTGCTACGGGTCCGTAATTAAGATACGGATCTAATGCTTCAATCAAAAAAGAAATCGGAGCTCATTTGTTCAATATGATATCATTTCACTCCAAAACTACTTCGAACCCAAACCTACCAACTCGATACAACTCAACACAGCTGAACAATATATAAATAAGCATAGATGGGGGAAATGTGGCTATAACTCTTAGAACGACTTTCCGGGTCGTTACATTTTGGCAGACAAAAAAAGCAGAACACATAAATGCTTTTAGAACAGGAGGAAGAAACTTCAGCTTCTTAATAACCATTTCAAATAGGCATCTTCACCAGTGTACTATTCATCATATACGATAGATTCCATACAATGCACAAAAGAAGATATGGTGATTTGTTTCTCCTGTCCTAAAGATTTTCAACAACTCTGTGCCTGATCAGAAAATATTATACATTTAGCAGTCCCCTGAGGAAGCATTAGCCTCCTAAGAATTTATTAGCCTTTGATGCCGATTATTTACTTTATGTTCTTTCAAATCCACCGCCAATCTGCATATGCAACCAATCTGGTGATGTTCCCCCAGCATATTCCCTCGTACCTTGTGAACCAAATGCCATGGCGTTTGCCTCGAATGCTTGCTGCCCGAGCTGGAAACAACCAGAGTACCTCGTTATGAATTGAAAATATTTCTCCAAGTACCATTCTTTGTGCTATCTTATTTTTAACATTACAGAATGTATTTCCTTTTTGAGCTTAGAATATCTTCCTTTTCTCTCTTTACAATATTGCTTTGGTTTTTCTTAACACTTTCTAACTTATATCAGGAGCTAAATTTCAACATGCTGTTAAGTGATGCCTCTGTGGGTCCCTCTTATACACACGCATTGCAATCTTGTATCTTCAAACTAAGCTATACTTTGTAAAGCGAGATGGCAATAAGAGTAACTCAAAGAAACCTGAACAATTGCAAACTGTTAATCGCTACAGTAGCTCAGAATTTTTGCGTGCTGTTATTTCATCACTAATTATAATTTCAAGGAGCTAATGCCAAGCAAGTCTCAGAAGTCAGAGGTGACGGTTTGCTAGATGTGGGCACAAGGCCCCCAACCTCCTCCAAACAATCTTAGCACTACATCCAAGGTTGATGGGGAGTTATGCCATGAAAAAGACAGATATCAGCAAGTTAGAAGGTAGCTGAGGTTCTAGCGGAGTTAACACAGTGGCGGATCCACCCCTTTAAGAAGGGGTGGCATGGCACCCGCTAAGATGATAAAAAATTTATGTAACTATGTTTAAATTTTCTTAAATTAGGTTAAATATCTGATCCTGTCACCCGCAGCCGTAAACTAGACAAAGGTGCCATGGCTGGTAGATCTTTTTTAAAGCTTTTCTCGTGTGTAAAATTGAAGTTGGAATTTATCTTGAACCTTGTCCGACTTTCCCTTTTCTTTGTGCTTTTTATTTCCATTTGTCCCAATGATTTTTCTTTTCGGTTACCCTCCAATTTTCTATTTGTCGTTTTATTATTTCTTATATTTTTCTTCTCTCTATTCTATTATTTTATATGTGGTCTCTAGCAAGAACACTCGAAAAGGAGACTCCAAAACTTTGAAATTATATACAATAAGCATTCCTCTTAATCTTAAATTTATGAGTTTTCTTCTTTCAAATCCGAAAAAACTTGGGTCTTAATAAGAGTTTTGGATTGAGAAAAAAAAAATCATCTTTTTTATTATATCATACAAAATTATGTTATTCTATGGTTATTTAATATGATTTAAATCTCTTAACTATTAAATTATGTTGAAAATTTCGTAAGCATTGCTTAAAAAAAAAGATTTATGATATTGATTTTTGGGAACTTGTAGTTAATTTAACTTTATACTTATGGGGTGTAATTTATTTATTGAAGACATTTTTTTAAATTTTCTTATTCTGGTTGATGTAATTCCCTTATTGAAGATGTTATCTTAATTGTATAAATTTATTTTTAATAGACAGAAAAGGACGTAATTTTCTAGTAAAAATATTAGTTTTACTTGTGTTGTTATAATAAAGGTGTGATTCCTTATTTAAAATACTAATTACGTTTGAGATGTAATTTTTATATTTACAAATAAAAAATACCTATTAGGTTGACAGGAATAAACTCAAAAAAATCGAATAAAAGTTCCTAACAAATTCCGTATTAGTCATTACAAGGTATACATTAAAGAAAATTATGGCACCCGCCACCTTCAAATCCTAAATCCACCTCTTAACAGTGTTCGACAAACAAGATTATATGTGTAGTTTCCATAAAGAACATGCTTAAGGTCATCAGAAAAGCAAATTACTAGTTCGTTATCGACATGAACAACAAAGAATAAAATACAACTGGAAAGACTTTCTGATATAACACTTACATCTTTAGTAGGAAATCCTTCGATATTTGGGGGTACTCTTGTATTAACTGCTTCAAGCTTCATTGATAGGAACTGAGGATTCACGAAAAAATGTTTAGTGTAGAAGTCTCAACTAGAACAGTGCAACAAGATAGGTGGATAGCATACCTCAACCTGGCGTTGTAGTGATTGGACATAATTGATTATCTCATCAAGGACGAGAGCTTTTCCAATTACCTGTAACCAAACAACGACAAACTGACTTTTCCCATCGCATTTCAAAAGCAAATGTTACATATCATTGAAATTGAATTCATGTTTTGATGTTAATTTATGTGACGAGAATTAGAGGTTAAAGTCCCACCATCCTAGCACCAGCGACTGGGCTAGAATACAGGCAGCTTTAGAGACATCAGGTTCATTCTGCTCTATGTTCCTGAAGAAATTAGATGTTAAAACCAGCACCATTCCTGCACCAATCATATGGCTGGAATGCAGGTAGCTTTAGAGACATTAGGTTCATTATACTACATGTTCCTGGTTAGAGAGTTCTTTGAACACCAACAAACGCCTGATAGCAGGAAGACTGGTACAGTTCTGAGGTCAAGTAGGAGAGCAAGTAAAGACCTTTGGCATAGAACAATATGACGAAACCTACATGCTGTTGCTTTAATAAGTAGTTCAAGCAGATGGCTCATTTGCATCCATTTAGCTGAACTTTTAACAAATTGAAAGCTGATCATAATGATAAACAAGAAAGATAAGTTCCAAGGCTTTGCTTTCATGGGAGCTCTTTAAGAAATTTGCTAACTACTACTGTTGTATTTTGTCGAAGTTGATGTCATTGACATGTCAACTGAGGAGACCAACATTGATCCAATTTGACTGTAGTGCAATTTCTGAAAGAAATTTTGTGAGCCTTTGTTTGAAAAGGATGACAAGGTGAGCAGGTTTTGCCTGTGAGACTCAACCCTATCATCTCAACCAAAAAAAAAAATTCCGTAGTAAAGTCCAATATCAGTCATGCATTAGATTTTTTTTTTTTTTGGTACTTTCAGATTTATCTAATAACTAACAAACAAACAAATGGAAAAGCAGCTGATCAGAATGAAGGTTGCTTCAGATATTTCAACAGTAGAAAGATAAAGGAAACTGTAGCATACCTTGTTACAACCAGGGACCAAGTCTTGTAGGATTTTCATCCTTTCACTGATCTTTTCTCTCCTGGCCTGCAAACCAAAATGGTCCAATCAGCAAATTCCATTATTGCTCATACAGAACCATTATTTCCAAATTTTGACTTTTCCACATAATCCCATAGCACATTTGGAAAATTAATGGTCGGGCAAGAAAGTGTAAATGATGAAAATAATGAGGAAGAATTACTCTTTCCGCTAGGCTGTGACTATCGGTAGCTTGACCTCTCCTTGCTCGCACATGAATGTAATCTTTAGGTGGTTCAGCTGACTTTGCAGGTTGGTCTGCAGATTTTCCTGAATTCCCTTCCCCATCACCTCCGGATTCATGGTTATCATTTGATCCTGTGGCCTTCAAACGCTTACTATCAGATTCACTCTGCTCAAACATATTAAAAGATGTAAAAATTATAAGGACAGACATCTTTTATATCATCACCCCAGAATTTTTATCCAGAATGTGATCACCTCAAAACAAACAAGAATCAGATACAACATAAATCAATTGCAAAAAAGATCCACTCACAAAACATTGCACCAAGAAACAGGAAGGATCAACAATAAATGATATACCCATGTCATTCTTTACCAGCTTTCTACATATAGCACATCAATCACACAGGCAGATCCAGAATTTGAACTTTTGGATTCTAATCGGGGATTCTACATTTACTGGGTTCTAAATCAATAAGTAGTACCTATATAGTGATTCTTCCGAATACATATACAAAGTTTGAGCCAAAGCTATTGGATTCAGATCAGGAACACACCCTCTACATCCGTCCTTGATCAATCAGCTAGATAAAATAACAGAAGCTCAAATAGACCGTGTAGCTTATCGGATAGCTATTTCAGAACCATCTATCAATCAATCAACTAATCTTCAACCCAAATTAGTTAGTCTGTTCCGCTCTATTCAGGACCATTTCATTTCGATACTAAGTAATTATTGTTTAATCAAGTAAAGGAAGGCAGAATTAACAGCATTAACGTACACTAGTGCAGTTACCAGAGCAATGCAATAAAAAATTTAAAGATAAATTTCAATAAGAATACCAAGCCATTGCCACTAGTTGAAACTCCTTTAGCAGATTCGTCATCCTCACGTCGTTTCCTAGCTGAACCGATTCGGTGATTTGTTGTGTGGTCGAGAAGCATAGGATCATTGATCGGAATATGGTTGGCATAGGGCATTGCGGCGCCAGCATTGATCGGAAAGGGCCAGATCTCGGCCAAATTAAAGGGCGGATTAGCGGCGGCAGCTTGAAATGCTCTAGCTTCATTCATCATTGGATCCATTTTAGAAAAAATGCTAATGTAATTGTAAAGACATAAATAAATAAATAAATAAAATGTAGAGAAATCAAAGCGGGGAACAAGAAGAGCAGAGTAAAAGGGTGTGTGTCTGGGCGAGATCTCTTTCGAGAGTCACAGTGGGGTGGAGGTTGTTGGGTGCGTACTGTACCTACTGGCGTACACTGACCACCACCACTATTCACTATTCACTATTCACTATTCACTATTCACGTAGAGAGAGAAAAAAAGAGCCTCGGGAGTTGAAAAGAATGAGGTCTTAACTGCCAGTGTTTTCCAACTCACGTGTACTTGATCCATTCTCACTTCATTTATATAGAAAAAACGATGGTAAAATTTCACATAGCAAGAATTGAGCTCCTTACTTTTTAATTTTATAGCCCATATTTCAATTTATAATCAACTAACCCAAAAATAATAGGTTAAGATTTAACATCCAACTTTCATAGGTTCTAAAAATTACTATTTAACTTTTAAAAAAGATTGTTTAAGATTTTAAGTTAATTTTCGAATCAGTAACTTTACTGTGACTCAAATATTAGTTCAACAAACCAAATCCATTTGGATGATGAAAATTAAATTTTTAACAAGCTTAAACATGTGTGTTTAAATTTCGAATTTGATTTTGTGAGAAATTTGGAGTGGGTGTTATTTAGATTTGTTAGAAATAGTATAAGGAGGTTGTATATAAAATTTGAAGTCATTTAATGGAGATTTGGACTGGTTTTGAACAAGAATTGCAACTGAAAATCGTGAAAAAAGTTCGTCTACAGACGCTTGTATAAAAGTGTATAATAGTGTATAAGATGTGTTTATACACTCATATACACTATTATATACATAATTATACAAAAAAGTGACTTCGTCTTCTTCCTTGCGTCTTTTCTAAAATTTAACTCAGATCTTGCTCAAATCTACTCCAAATCACTTCAAATATAAATTTTGCACTCCTTTTGATATTTTCAATCAATTGGAACAACACTCAATCCAAACAACTAACAAACTCAAAAAATCCTATTTTCGAAGCAAAGATTTGAGTGGCCTTCAATGGTGGACTTCTATTCTTCAATTTTCTTATATTGTAACCAGGTGACACAGGGTAAGAAGTAGCAATGTCGGACTGCCCTTTGATGCATATGTAGAAGATGTGAGTAGAAGATAGTGAAAGCAATGGTTGTGAGAATACATATTTAACTCCATAGCTTTTAGAAGCAATGGTTGTAAGAACACAAGTTTTGAATTTGCTAGTGCTTCCAAAATATGTACAATATGGGTTAGGTTGGGTAAAACTTAAAAATATGGGCCATTTTATGTTATGATGTGAAGTCATGTGTATTTTCTTGTAATTCTTTCGAATATGAATATTTACGACAAAAAACTTGTTTGATTTAACTGGATTATGTTTTTAAATTTTTATTCGCTTGGATGGTAAAATAAAAGTTTATTATATTTATTTGAGCATCAAATTTGTAATGAGTGATACAAAATCACGACACGTTGAAACCTATTATAAAGAGCAAGTAAATATAAGTCAGTATAACTGAATTATAATTAATAATTTAAATAAGAAAATGATTTATATATGTATAACTTTTCTTAATTTTGTATTTCTAAATATTAGGATTTCCTACATAACTCAAATGAGAAAAAAAAAATCTAATTGATTTCAAAGTCCTAAAAATTAAAAAATTTATTTTAGTTACAATTTTATCCAATATGAAATTTATTTTTAAAGTAAAAGTGCGAACAATATTTCACTAAGGGACTTCGTGTTTTTAGTATACATGTTGCACGCATATTTTGTGTTTATCAATAAAAAGTATACAAAATATAGAATAAAAAAGAATAAGGTGTAAAAATAATTGATGTCGAGATAGATGCAACACTTATTTAAACGAAAAAGTAAATGTTTTACATTGATACAATAGTTAAATTAAAAGTAATTGCATAACTTCTGAATTTGCGAAAACGAATATCTTAAGTGAGTTAATCATACTATTTGTAATTAAGATATTTTATTATTTGAGACAATGATATGTAATGTTGTTATATCTGACCTACTATCTCTTAGTAGACGATGTTATTAATGCATATTCCTTTTTGTACCTTCGACTACTCTGTCATGAACAAAATTCTTGCCGTTAACATTAATATTTTTCTTGAAAGTGCAACATATAGTTATCCATGTGAGAAAACGTATTGCGGCACATATAATTGTCAAATCCAACAATAAGCATTGTTTGTCCTTGTACTTTATTTGTTGTTACCCAAAACATATTTTTATAAAAAAATATTTTTAATGAATTTAAAAAGGTATTCTTTATTTTTTTGGAGGCAAAGTTGAATTTCGGGGATAAATACATACTCCAAAACCTAAAATGATGTATGAAAGTGGTAAAAATTTTACCAAAAAAAATCCTAAAAACCAGAAGGAAGTGAAAGTGCTCGAAACTTTTTTTTTTTTTTTTTACGATTTTTTCCTGTGTTAAAAAAAACAAATTAAAAAGATCGCTAAACCAAAAGGCATTTTTTTTTGGACGTAAAAAGAATTGAATAAAGTGCTAAAAAAACTAAAGCTCCCAATGCAAAAGGAGTGCAAAGTTTGCAAACAATTTTTTTAAAGCACTTTACAAAATACTGTGATTTTCCTTTGTTATTATTTCCTTATTCTATAGATTTTTTATATTACATAGTTCAAATAGGGAAGACTTTAATGGACAAAATCTAATTGATTTTGAATTCCTAAATATTTGGAAAATATTAAATGACTATTCTTATTCTTAAATATTAAAAAATAATAAAATGACTATTTTGCCTAGTGTGAAATATAATTTTAAGGGTATAAAAGGCGAACGACATTTCGCTAAGGGCCTTCGTGCTTTTAATATAGTATATGTAGTATATAGTATATATAGATTTTAGCTATTTTGATGCAAAAAATGATGGAACATTGTACGCCGAGATAAAAAGTTAGTCCAACTGATAAAGATTTATTATACACCAAATCATATTAATTTATTTTAATGAGTTGATATATATATATATATATATATATATATATATATATATATATATATATATATATATATATATTAGTTAACCATGGATTGGTGAAATTTTTTATGTGCGAACATACGAATAATATATATCTATTGACTTAGTGTTAATATTTGATGGGAGTAATCTTTAGTGTCCTAACTCATCTATATATAAATGAGGTTGTTATTCAGTTTTGATTGGTTTTACCACTATGTAGAGTAGTAACAGTGGTAATTTTAATGGGGAGGAGATTATATTGCATGGCATGATTTGGAATGTTGTTTGGGGCTGATTGTGCTAGGGTGGTTCTGCCTGCAATGTTTAGGAAATTTGATTTTTAAGATGCTAGTTTCAAAGTCATATTGTCTATGATAAATTGGTAACCGGAGGACTTAGGCTTGATGTTAGTAATGGGGAATCCTAGATATTTCCCAAAAGTTTTGCTAATATTAATGTTAAAGAGCCTGGATAAGGCCTTTGAAGTGACTATAGAACAATTTTTGGAAACAATAATTTTCGATTTGGAAAAATTTATTTTTTGTCCGGATAAAGTGCAGAAGGAATTTAGACACTCAAGAATTGTGTTAGGAGAATTTTTATCAATTTTACACATTAGGTTAAGATCGTCAGCATAGAAGAGATGAGAGATATTGCATTGATTGTTACCCATTCTAATGGGAGACCAAGCTCCAATATCCACTTTGTGGTTTATTTGAGTTGATAGCATTTCCATACAGAGGATAAAAATATATGGGGATAGAGGGTCACCTTATCTGATTCCCCTGCTAGGGGAGAAAAAAGAACTTTTGCTACCATTCACTAGGATAGATATTCTGCTTGTGGTTACACAATTCATAATGATAGAAGTGATTCTTGAAGGGAATTTGAAATGACGAAGAGTTCTGTAGATGAAGAACCATTCTAGACGGTCAAAAGCTTTTTCAAGATCTATTTTTAGGATCATATTAGCATTTGAACCAATCTTTTTGTGCATTCAGAGCATTAATTCCTAGATAATGATAGCGTTATCACTCGCATGTCTGCCTTTTAAAAAACTAGCTTGATAGGGACTAATGATATTATTCAGGAAAGGTTTTAGTCTGCTGGCAATTGTTTTTGTAATTATTTCATAAATAGTGTTACATAAGCCAATTGACCTAAAATTTCTTAGATTGGTGGCATTATGGATTTTAGGAATTAGACAGAGGTAGATATCATTAATGCCAATTGGGAGTTTACCAGTTTCAAAAGCTATCTGACATAGGGAAGTTACTGATGTTCTTAGGGAATTCCAGTACTTTTGAAAGAAAAAAGGATGAAGACCATCTGGTCCCGGAGATTTAAAAGGTTTGAAGGAAAAAATTGCATTTTTAATTTCAGAGTAGGAAAAAGGTTTACCTAAGCACTCTAAGTTATAGTCTTTGAATGAAGTGGTGTCTAACTTAATGCTAGTCCAGGCTGAAGAGTTATGACTAGTAGTAAAGACTTGCTCAAAATAGGAGAGGGTATGGTCCATGATTTTAGGAGGGTCATCTATCCAATTTCCGTCTAAGTCCTTAAAATAAACAATCTTGTTTTTCCTTTTATTATTAGTGGCACAAGTGTGAAATTTTTTTGATTTAGTATCACCATCATTGAACCAATTAATTCTAGATCGAAGCTTCCAATAGTCCTCCTCTAATCTAAGAAGATTGTTATAATCTTTTCTAGGGAAATTTCCAAATCATTGAGATAGGAACTAAAACCATAAGAGGGAGATTTTTGGATGCCGTTGAGTCTGGCATGGATGTGATTTTTTTTTAAATAGGTCTCCAAAAGTTTTGTGCTTCCAGTCAATTATACGACTTTGAAAACACCTTGAAGCTGCCACAAAAGACCTATTGTGCTAACATTCCTTAACTATATTACCAAACTCCGGATAGCCATACCAAAAGGTCTCAATTCTAAAGGGTTTGGGTAGGGAATTATTATTCTTAGGGATTAGCTCTAATAGGATAGGGTTATGATCGGAATGAGTTTTTGGTAAGTGAATTACTGAAGCTCTGGGAAAAAGATTTATCCAAGATTCATTTGCTAACAATTTGACTAGTCTTTCCATAATACGGTTACTAATAGTCTTGTTATGGTTAGACCACGTAAATTTGCAACCTTTATACCTTAAATCTACAAGTTTGCAGTAGTTAATTCTATTTCATAGTTTACAGCTCTTCTACGATTAATGGGGTTTCCATCCATTTTTTCATTAGCTAAGATAACATCGTTGAAATCCCCCACCCCCCAGAAGCCATGCACCCTTATAATTATCAAAAATGTCACAGATGTTATCTCACATAATATTTTTATTGGATATTTTTGTACTAGCATAAATCGAAGAAAAAATCCAAGTGTGACGAATAGGAGGTACCTCAATGAGAGCATGAATTTCACTGTTTCTTTTGACAAAGTTGTTAACATGCACTAGATTTGTGTCCCAGAGGACTGTCATGCCACCTGATTGGCCCTCAGAAGAGACTTCTGTCATAGCAGTGAACCCAAAGTCATGCATGAGATTACCATGGTTTGCCATTCTTGTCTCCAATAAGGTCACCATACAAGGATGATGAGTATCAATTAAGTCACGAAAGTTTCTTCCAAATTCATCGCTATTACCCCCTCTTATGTTCCAAATTATGAATTTTTTAGCACGATTCATTGATAGGGGAGGAGGATGGGGACCATTCAGTTGACTTCCCTGAGGGAACACTGGGTTCCTTCTTAGTGAGGGAACCAGAATCATTGCCAGGTTCCCCACAGTGGGATCCTGTGGAGGCCTCATGTCCATCGTGCACTTGAATAACGAACTTGGACAAGCTAGAATAAGCCTCTTCTCCCGCCTTTCCCATTGATTCCCCTATTAGATCCATATCGCCCTCTAGTTCCTCCCCTACTGGATTTCCCAAATCTGGTGGAATATCTTGGGGTGGGGGGTGGGGGGGTTGCTTGTTGGTTTTGTGGTGCTTGGTTGACTGGCATTTAAGGGTTCACTGGCATCTGAGGTTGCATGTCCATTAATGGAATGTCCCAGTTCATCAAGACTGGATTGAGAGCAGTTAGCTCTTGCGGAGGGAAGAATGGAAGATCTAACCCCATGTTCTGGGGTAGGTAGGGATTCTGGTTGAAGGGTTGAGGGAGGTTCCATCGGGCACGCATGGCCTAAACCAGGTTGATGTTCATCCCTGTAGCTAAAGGTTGAACTATGTTGTTTGCCCAGATGTGGTTCATATAATTGTTCATCGCGACATGAAGACCCTCGGACACTAGTTGGGCAAGGAATTATGGATTTTGGATCAAGATTAGACTCTCTTGACCATTGATGTTGACTTGGAGGGACACTCCCCTCCCCATCAACCCTAATTCTATCCACGATGTTGGGTGGTGATCTTGTGGGAGTGGGGGTTGTGCATAGATTATTGAGGGAGGAGGTATTTGATTTGGGAAGGGAGGGAGATTCTCCATATTTTGTGGTCGTTGGTTTCTCAAAATTTGTATTAATTTCGATGATTCAGAGTAATTCTTGGTATGGTGAGGGGTTTGGGATATATTGGCTCTCGAAGGTTGCTAGAGGAAATGATTAGTTCTACTTGCATGTCCATAGGGAGGTTTTGCGTGTTAGATTTAATAGGTGATTTTGCATGGATTTCGTTAGGCACGTGGAAATGATCATTGGCCGGGTGTTCATCCGCATGCAAGGGGATACCCTAGCCAAGAACAAGCACAATGGAGGTCTTGGCATCTTCTCCTCTAAGGATAAAAGTCTAGTTAGCTTAGCTAACCTTGTTGGAGACTGGTTAAATCCTAGTAAACCCTGGTCAAAAACCCTCTCCTCCGTTTACAATTCCTCCTTAAATCTTAAACACACTTCTTTCATATGGAAAAGTGTTATTAAAGGATGGGAAATTTGTTCTAAGGGCATTAAATAGATCCCTCATACCCGCTCCTCCATGAACATATGGGATTCAAACGGGATCCCAAAATCAAAAAACCTTAGACAACTAGTTAAAGGTCCTCTACCCTCATCCATTGGCAATCTCACCATTAGTGACATTTGGCATAATAATAACTGGAATCTTAGCAAAATTCCCTTTGACCTCCCGTTAGATATCAAAAATAGTATCCTATCTATTCACCCTACTAACTACTCCCATGATCTATTGTTCTGGGACCTAACGGGGGACGGGAAATTCTCCTCAAAAAGCTGTTACAACCTCATTAGGACCAGGTCAAATAGCTTAACTGATTTTAGTTGGATCTGGTCCTTGAAATGCCCTAACAAAATTAAATTCCTTCTTTGAAAATGCTACCACAACAGGCTACCAACGCGATCCTACCTTCACCATATTGGTCTCAACATTGATCCTTTATGTCCTGTTTGTAAAAAAGAAAATGAATCCATTGAGCACATATTCTTAAATTGCAAGGCTATCCTGAATTTCTGGAATTTGTTTGGTTTAAATAGGTCCTCTCTTATTAATCCCCCCCCCCCACTGGCTAGACAAGATAAAGGATTTGGGCAACCCTAATCGCTATACGCACCTTAAATGGGAGGAACTCTTCCCTTTTATTGTAACGGGGATTGGGCAAAACAGGAACAAAAACAACCATGAAAACCTTTCCTATATTTATAATCCAAATCAAGACTTAAACCTAGCGTCAGAATACATGCTTCTCACTCATAAGGAAAAAGCTACTGTTGGCATAAACCCCTTCCATCTTTCTTTAAACTAAACATTGATGGTGCTTATAAGGACAACTTCAAGCTAGGGGGAGTAGGAGGAGTTTTTAGGAACCAAGCAAGGGATTGGATTTTGGGTTACCAAAGCACTGTCCCAGCTACCTCACCATTACAAGTGGAACTGGAGGCTCTCAAAGAAGGCCTCAATTTAGCTCTAACCCATGGTATAACTCCTCTGGTCGTAGAAACTGACGCAACTGAGGTAATAAAATAGCTCATGTCAAACGTTGTCCCTCATAATTCTATCCTACAATCATGCAGGTGGTTAATGCACCAGCTGAAGGAACCATCGATCATCCATAATTTCAGAGAAGGGAACAAAGTGGCACACAATCTGGCACGACATGCACTCAATCAAGCAGCTGCTTATCAACTACTAGATTCACCACCCCCCTTTGTTATAAATAATCTGGAAACAGATAGGGTGGCCTATGTTTATTTTGTTAAGAACATTAGTTTTGATGTATGCTTTATGCTAGCTGATCTGGGCAATATCAATGTCCTTAAGGCTGTTTCTATTTTGAATGATGTAAACGACAATATTGCGTAAGTTTTTAATATATATTATCCCTAGTTATAAAAAAAAAAAGAGTAATAACAGTGGCAGGACTATATGCAATGAAGGGAGTAATTAAATATTCTTAGTCGAAATGTTATACTTTGTACTCAGTATAAGTACAATATTTTTAAAATTTTAAGTTCTATCACTGAATGTGTAAAAAGCATTTCACAACTATTTTTTCTTTTTTCTTTTCTTTTCATTCCAGGTCTAATGCTATATCAGTATATATAATTTAAATCCATTTTTAAAATCTTTTGGCGCAAGTAAAGCTTTTAGTGTAGTTCTAAAGATAATTTAAAATTAATTTAGCTTATAGGTTAATTTCAATCTAAGTGTGACATTTTTGCATTTTAATCCTTCTACAAAGACTAAGATATTCCTCAAAAACCAGTAAAAGAATCTTCAAAGTATTAAAGACTAAAATCATTAATAATGATAAGATTTGAAATTGTAAATTCATTTATGTAATTTTTGAATATTTACATTTAGTTTTATATTTTTGAAAGTAGTTACTAAAGTTCAATCTATTTTGGGAACCAGTCAAATTGGCCATCAATAAACAGATAGTACCAAAAAGATTAAGAGTGGTGGAGTATTATGAACTTCAGATGTGATGTGTTGACATTCATAGCTTCTTTGTTTTCAGACTTAGGTACGAACTTGCTCCATTTCCTAACTTCTTGCTTGTCGTTGCCTTTGAGAGGCTCATAGATAGCCAGCCTTTCATTTCCAGTGGAGGCCATGATCAACTCCATGTCATGGGCACGAGTCGCAAGTTCTTCAAATGTGCTAGGTTTGATACCTTGCAAGATATAGTGTAGTCCCCAATGCATGCCTTGGATGCACATCTTTATGCTAGAAGCTTCACTAAGCATGTCTTTGCAATTGAGTCTTGCATTCCTCCAACGATTAATAAAGTCGATAACTGTTTCACCTTTCTGTTGGCGAGTATTTGTAAGTTCCACCATGCTCACAGTGCACCTTGTGCTGTAAAAGCGATTGAGGAACTCTTGCTCTAGTTTATCACAACTATCAATAGATACCGCCTCGAGGTCTGTATACCAATCAAAAGTATTTCCTTTTAGCGAGCGGACAACCTACTTGACGAGGTAATCTCCATAAGTCCCAGCGTTGTTATGTCTCAACGAAGTCCGCCACATGTTTCTTTGGATTGCCTTTACCATCAAACTGTTGGAACTTTGGAGGTTGATAGCTAGCAGACATCTTCAACATATTGATCCTTGTAGTGTATGGCTTTGCGTATGTAAGGGAGGACTTGGAAGCAACTTTATACTTGTTTTTGATAGTCCCTGCAATGAACTCCTTTAGTTGATCAATTGGAATAATTCCTTCAAATGAGACATGGATAGCCTTGGCGGATGTTACTTGTCTTGGGGGAGAATTACTCTCTGGAACTTCTGGGAGCTTGCCAGGTGCATGGGTGGATTCTTCTTCCATCAAGATACCTACCCTATCTATTAGCTTGTCAATTCTATCATCTGGATTTTGCACGCACTTGGTCAAGCTAGCAATTGCTTCTATAAAGTTTGCTAGTTGCTCCTGCACGGATGAAGCGTTCGTCACCATTGCTTGCATGATTGTGGTCGATGATGAAGAGTAGCATGGATTGTCACATAGATTGATCCTCGATTGGCTTATGCTATGTGGTGTAAGTGGGGAGTCTCCATCACTTGAAACATCATCATGTTCCTTCACAACAGAGTTATTGGATACGGAGAGGTCAAGCAGAGCAAGAGTTTTCTTAATCTTTTCAGCAACATCGCTTCCTCCTTCGGCTGCATTTGTGGAAGATCTTGCTCCTTTTAAGGATGAAGATCCGAAAATAGGGGTTGATGCGGGTGGAACTTAGAGTTCTTGTTCTCCTAAAGAGCTTCCCTTAATCCTTGTAGTTGGTCCAAAACTTCCAAAGGTAACATCGAGGATACTTTCCACGTCAACATAAAGCCTGAAATTAGCAGCCTTGGTGGAAGTTGATCTAGAATTGATTATCTTTGAAGCCATTTCGATGTTCTTGAACTTTGGTGATTGAAATGTTGAGATGAGAGGTAGAGATTGTCCCACTGGGCGTGCCAGAATTTGTAGACAATAAATTGCGTAAATAAAATAAAATCAGGACTGAAAAATATTGTGACAATCGTAGTATTTTATTTCAAATAATATGAGTGTTACAATCTCTATGAACCCTATGATTCTTCTTTCCAATAGTAAATAAAAGAGCCTTCGAGCTTAATCTTGAATTTTATTTTATTTTAATCTAAGTGCTTGAGGTCTGACCATGATCTTGGCGTATTTTTAATCCAAGGGCTTGCAGCTTGTTTTTGAATCTTCGTCTTGATCTTTTAATCCTTAGAACACTTGAATGCTTGTAGCTTTTAGAGAAATCTGCACTATTTAATCCACGGGCTCTCTCTTGATTCTTGTTATAACTTCTGGTCTCTTTTCTGAGTTATGAAGACCCATATTTATAGTTGTGGGCGAGAAAGAACAAACTCTTTCCGACCAATCAGATTGAAGAGTGACAAGGCCACATTTGATTGGCCAGAACATGTCACTTGCACATGTGGCGTGGTTTTATTAGCCATTTAATTTGACTTGGCATGCCTCGTCATTTTGACATGTGGCATGATACTATTGGCTCTTCTGTTTGACTTAGCATGCCACGTCATTTGACACGTGGTACCAAATTGGGCTTCTAGGAAGATGACGTCTTGGTCTTAATGAAGTGGGTTCATCACTTTTGCCCAATTACATGGGTTAGCCAATGTATTTGGGCTTATTTATTTAACCTATATATATTGGACTCATTTAATTAATCTAATTATATTAGTCCATAATATTTATTTAGACTAGTTTATTTAAAATATAGTCCAAATTATTTTACGTTCCGATAAAATTTATATGCCTACGACGTCTATCTCCAAATACTCTCTTGATCTGATTCGATCTTGATTGACTTATCCGAGCTCGTAGCAAGACAAATCCACCAAAAATTAATATTCAGAGGGTTGAACACATGCTGCGGGTACAACTAGACTAGGTAGCAGTAAATCCTAACACTTGCATAAGCTCAACAGCTTCCCAAGGGTACAATAGAATTTGTCATTTTTATGTAGTTGTAGGAGCATTGAGTTATGAAATCTCCCTAGTCTTTTATTAATAAATAAAATTTATTATATAATAAATTTAAATTTAATATATCGATATCATGTCACGGCCCAAAAACCCACCGACAATCGTAATAGTCCATAACTCCCATCGCTAGCTTAGCCCTTATCTATAATATAGATTAAAATAAGCATAGCAAGAAGCAATAAAGTTGTCATAGCATAAATATGCGGAAAATCCTACAATAAATATTGTCAAAATGATAAAATAACAACATGATAAATGAAGGAATGTGTAGCGACCCGGCCGATCGTTTCATGAGTTACCGCTCCGTTTCCCCCATTTTTACTTCTTTATGTGTTGTTCAGCTTCATTTCATCGTATCATGTCGGTAGGTTCGAGTTTGGAAGAGTTCTGAAATGTTATGAGATACTTAGTCTCTTAAGTTGGCCTTTTAGTTGGAAAAGTCAACCGGAAGTTGACTTGTGTAAAAACAATCTCGGAATTTGGTTTTATGATTTAGATAGCTTCGTAAGGTGATTTGGGACTTAGGATCGTGATCGGAATGTATTTTGAAGGTCCGTGGTAGATTTAGGCTTGAATTGGCGAAATTGGAATTTTGGCGTTTTCCGGTTGGTGGTGGAGATTTTAATATAGGGGTCGGAACGGAATTCCGGAAGTTGGAGTAGGTCCGTTGTGCCATTTGTGACGTGTGTGCAGAATTTTAGGTCATTCGGGCAAGTTTTGATGGACTTTTTGATCGAAAGCAGAATTCGGAAGTTTTGGAAACCTTAGGCTTGAATCTGAGGGTGTTTTGATGATTCGATGTTGTATTGAGTGTTCCAGGTTGGTATGAGTTTGAATAGTGTTATGTGACTTGTTCGTGTTTTTGGTTGAGGTCCCGGGGGCCTCGGGACGATTCCGGATGGTTAAAGGAAAGTTTGGGAATTTGAGGATGCAGCTGAAACTGCTGGTTCTATCATAACCGCACCAGCGGTTAGGGGACCGCAGGTGCGATGATCGCAAAAGCGAGAATCAGCCTCAGATGCGGCCACAAGTGAAGAAGGCAGAAGTCGCAGGTGCGGATGAAGGAACACACCTGCGTGACCGCATATGCGGGTATTACATCGCAGGTGCGGCTTGGGAATTTAAATGAAAAATAGCAGAAGCAGTTGGATAGGCGCAGAAGCGGTCTCGCAGATGCGGGGAATGGACCACATATGCGGTATCGCTGGGAGAACATATAAATAGATTCCTTTGCATATTTTTGCTAAGTTTTGCCACTTTTGAAGACGGGAAGAGAGCTAGGGCAGTGATTTTTCAAGAGAATCGAAGGGTTTCAGTTGGTTAAGCTTCTTAAGCTTCATTTCTTGTGTTTATGATCATTTTTCCATTGTTTAATCATGGTATTAGTGGAAATTAAGGAAGAAAATTGGGGGATTAGGGCTTGAAATTGGAGACTTTGATTTAAGGATTTGAGGGGTCATTTTTGGTCGGATTTTGATGTATTTGGTATGTATGAACTCGTGGGAGGATAAGGATTCTATTGATGTGAATTTTATTGAATTTCTAGACGTGGGCCCGGGGGTCAGGTTGGACCAATTTCGGGATTTTTGATGTAATTTGATTATTTTCGCATGGGCTTCGTTCCCTTAACATATATTGATGTTATAATTCTGATTTTGAATAGATTCGACGCGAGTTGAGGCCGAGTCGAGAGGCAAGGGCGTCGCAGAGTAGTATTTCACCCGGTTTGAGGTAAGTAACCATTGTAAATCTAGACCTGAGGGTATGAAACTCCGTAATTTCGTACTGTTTTGATAAACGAGGTGACGAACATGCTAGGTGACGGGCGTGTGGGCGTGCACCCGTAGGGATTGTGACTTGGTCCGTCCTGTGGCAACTATATAGTTGCATATTTTGATATATAGTATATGATATCCATGTGTTTTAGAAATTCGTTTGTTAAATTGGGCTGAATGCCATGTTTGGGGCCTTTGTGCCGACCTGTTTAGACCCTTAGGGGTATTTTTACTACTTTCCTCACTCTATTTGGTTTGAAAGCATATCTTCAGTCATGTTTTACTTGTTTATTGTTGAATCCGGTTTCATTGCTCTACTTCTTAATATATGAAAACTGTTTGGGCTGAGTTTCCCTGATTTTCATTAATGTGCCCGAGTGGCCGCGAGGTTAATGACTGAGAGAGGTTAAGGACCTAATGATGAGGATTATAAATACATATTATGGATCGGGCTGCACGCCGCAGCGATATTATACATATATCATGGATCGGGATGCACGCCGCAATGATATTTATATGGATCGGGTTGCACGCCGCATCGATATGTATTTGGTCGGGCTGCGCGCCGCAGCGAATATGACGCTTGGGCTATAGGAGCCCCTCCGGAGTCTGTACACCCCCAGTGAGCGTAGTCGACTATATATTACGGATCGGGCTGCACGCCGCAGCGGTTATTATTATTATTATTATTATGAGATATCTATTGAGCTGGAGTGCTGAGTGTGAGTACTAATTGACGAGCGACTGAGAGGCATACTTACGAGTGATACATTTCTCGAGGGGCTTGTTTATGACATTTTGCTGTTTCCACTCTTCTTTTATACTGAACCTCTGTTGAAAAATGTTGAATAAATGCCTTTAAAGGATTTTAACTGAAGCTGGAGTTTTATGAGATGACTGATTATTGAACTGCAGATTTGACTTGATATTTCTGTTGATATTTCTTATATGATTTTAAATGCTTGTCACTACACTCAGACTTTATTTACTTTAGTTACTTACTGAGTTGGCGTACTCACGTTACTCCCTGAACCTTGTGTGCAGATCCAGGTGCCCGAGCATTAGAGTGAGAGCTTCCAGCACTCTCAGAGTTTTTACCGGAGATCACAAGGTAGCTGCACGACGTTTGCAGCCTTGCTTTCCTCCTTCCTATCTTAGTATTGTGTCTTTCAGACTTATTATGTATCATTCAGACAGTGTTGGGTTGTACTTAGAGGCTCTTGACTAGTGACACCAAATTCGGGATGTGTTAGAATATTTTTTACTGGTTTTCCGCTTATTTCTGTTAGTATATATATTTCATATGAAGAATTCGAGACTTAATCAGTTTTAGAAAATGATTTTTATAAAATGTATTCGACGTGGTAAATGTTGGTTTGGCTTGCCTAGTACTGTGATAGGCGCCATCACGGTCGGGGTATTTGGGGTCGTGACAAGTTGGTATCAGAGCCTAGTTTACATAGGTCTCACAGGTCATGAGCCGGTTTAGTAGAGTCTCGCAGATCGGTACGAAGACGTCTGTACTTATCCTCGGGAGGCTGCAGAACCTTTAGGAAAAAAAACTTAATATTCTTGAAATTCTTGTCGTGCGAATCTGTTGATTCTGGTACTAAATTTCTGTTCTTCTATTCTCTCACAGATGGTGAGGATGCGTGCTACCAGTCAGGATGGACGACCACCAGTTGTGGCCACTAGAGGCCGGGTCGCGGTCGAGGCCGTGGTAGGGGCAGGGGTGTAGCCCGTACAACAGATGGGGCAGCACCTGCAGATCCACTAGCCGCCCCAGTTTATGATCAGATTCCAGTGGGGGATGCTTCAGCGGGACCAGCTCAGGCACCCGCTGTGCCTATTGTCATTCCGGGTCTTCAGGAGACCTTGGCTCAGATCTTGATCGTGTGCACTAGTCTTGCTCAGGCGTTCCCAGTTTCTACTACCGCAGCCACTTCTCAGACCGAGGGAGGCACTCAGACTCCCGCCGCCCGCACACCCGAGCATGTTGTTCAGGGATTGCAAACACCGGAGGCACCACCAGCCCAGCCGGTTGCACCCGCTCAGGGTTTTGTAGTACCAGTTATGCCTAAGGACGAGCATCATCGATTGAAGAGGTTTGGTAGACTTCAGCCTCCGACTTTCAGTGGTACAGAAGGCGAGGATAACCAGGCTTTCTTAGACAAGTGTTAGAGGATTCTTCGTACAGCGGGTATTCTAGAGACCAGCGGGGTAGCATTTACTACTTTTCAGTTTTCTGGAGCTGCCTTTACTTGGTGGGAGGCTTATGAGAGGCGTATGCCGATTGATGCAGCGCCCCTTACCTGGCAGCAGTTCTCCATTCTCTTTTTGGAGAAGTACGTGCCACAATCCCGCAGAGAGGAGCTGTGCAGGCAGTTCGAGCAGTTGCGTTAGGGAGATATGACTGTGACGCAGTAAGAGATGTGATTTTCAGAGTTAGCTTGTCATGCTGTTTGGTTGGTTCATACGGACAGAGAGAGGATCAGGAGGTTCGTGGATGGCCTCACATATTAGCTTTCGGATTCTCATGACCAGAGAGAGGATGTCTGGTGCTACCTTTGAGCAGGTTGTTGATATTGCTCGAGAGATTAAGTCAGTTCGTCGCCAGGAGAGAGATAAGAGAGAGGCTAAGAGGCCTCGAGGATCTGGTAGTTTTAGTGGCTCTCCTTCGAGAGGCCAGTTTCAGCACGGTAGAGGCCGTCCCTTCAGGCATGCTCAGTCAGCTCGCCCAGCTCATCGTGGGGCATCTTCGGGCCATGGTTCTCACAGTTCTCATCAGGGCCATTCATCACTCAACGCCCTACCAGACCAGAGTTCGTCTCGTGCTCCATCAGTTCTGGGCTCTTCCATGCCAGGTCCTTCTACTGGTCATTCCGGTGCCAGGGGTTCCCTTCAGTCCCTGTTCCCCGCACCAGGGAGTTGTTACGAGTGGGGAGAGTTTGGACACATGAGGAGGTAGTGTCCTCGTCTTCTTGAGGGTCCATCTTAGCAGAGGAGTCAACACTCGACTTCAGCTCCAGTTACTTCACCACCCGCTCAGGCAGCTAGGGGTGGGGGGTCATCAGCTAGGGGTCGCCCCGGGGGGGAGGTCGATCAGGTGGTGGTCAGGCCCGTTTCTATGCACTCCCAGCCAGACCAGATGATATTGCTTCAGATGCTGTGATTACAGGTATTGTCTCAGTCTGCCACAGAGATGCCTCTGTATTATTTGATCCTGGTTCCACTTTTTCATATGTGTCATCATATTTTGCTCGTTATTTGGATACGCCCCGTGAGTCTCTTGTTTCATCTGTTCGTGTATCTACTCCGGTGGGCGATAGTATAGTTGTGGACCGTGTATACCGGTCGTGTGTGGTGACTATTGGGGGTCTGAAGACCCGAGTGGACATTTTGCTGCTTTGTATGGTGGACTTTGATGTGATATTAGGCATGGATTGGCTATCTCCTTGTCGTGCTATATTGGACTATCATGCTAAGACAGTGACGTTGGCTATGCCGGGTGTGCCACGTATTAAATGGCGAGGTTCGGTTGATTTTGTCCCCAGTAGGGTGATTTCATTTCTAAAGGCCCAGCGGATGGTTGGGAAGGGTTGTCTTTCATACTTAGCCTTTGTGAGGGATGTCAGTGCAGAGGCTCCTAGTATTGATTCTGTTCCTGTAGTGAGGGATTTTCCCGATGTGTTTCCTGCAGACCTGCCGGGCATGCCCTCGGACAGGGATATTGATTTTGGTATTGATTTTGTGCCGGGCACTCAGCCCATTTCTATTCCTCCATATCGTATGGCACCGGCGAAGTTGAAAGAGTTGAAGGAGCAGCTTCAGGAACTCCTTGATAAGGGGTTTATTCGGCCAAGTGTGTCGCCGTGGGGTGCGCCTGTTCTATTTGTGAAAAAGAAGGATGGCACGATGAGGATGTGCATTGATTACAGGCAGTTGAACAAAGTTACAATCAAGAACAAGTATCCTTTGCCTCGCATTTATGATTTATTTGACCAACTTCAGGGAGCGAGAGTATTCTCCAAGATTGATCTCCGTTCAGGGCATCACCAGTTGAAGATCAGGGACTCGGATATTCTTAAGACAACTTTCAGGACCCGATATGGTGATTATGAGTTCCTTGTGATGTCTTTTGGGCTGACCAATGCCCCAGCAGCGTTCATGCATTTGATGAACAGCGTGTTTCGTCCTTATCTTGACTCGTTTGTCATAGTATTCATTGATGATATTCTGGTGTACTCGTGTAGTCAGGAGGAGCACGCGGAGAATTTGAGAGTTGTGTTGCAGAGATTGAGGGAGGAGAAGCTTTATGCAAAGTTCTCCAAGTGTGAGTTTTGGCTCAGTTCAGTGGCTTTCTTGGGGCACGTGGTGTTTAGTGAGGGTATTCAGGTTGATCCGAAGAAGATAGAGGCGGTTCAGAGTTGGACCAGACCGTCCTCAGCCACAGAGATTCGCAGCTTCCTTGGTTTAGCAGGCTATTACCATCGGGTCGTTCAGGGATTTTCATCTATCGCATCACCCTTGACCAAGTTGACTCTAAAGGGTGCTTTATTCAGGTGGTCGAATGAGTGTGAGGCGATCTTTTAGAAGCTCAAGACCCACAGCTCCAGTGTCAGTTTTGCCATCAGCTTCAGGTTCATATACAGTGTATTGTGATGCTTCGAGAGTGGGTATTGGGTGTGTGTTGATGCAGGAGGGTAGAGTTATTGCTTATGCTTCTCGTCAGTTGAAGCCCCATGAGAAGAACTACCCTGTTCATGATCTAGAGTTGGATGCCATTGTTCACGCGTTGAAGATTTGGAGGCATTATCTGTATGGTGTGTCGTGTGAGGTGTTTACGGATCATCGTAGCCTCCAGCACTTGTTCAAGCAGAAGGATCTCAATTTGAGGCAACGGAGATGGTTGGAGCTGCTAAAGGATTATGATATTACTATCTTGTACCACTCGGGGAAGGCCAATGTAGTGGCTGATGCTTTGAGTAGGAACGCGATGAGTATGGGGAGTTTGGCGTATATTCCTATTTGGGGGAGAGACCCGTCTTGGCAGTTTGATGTTCAGGCCTTGGCCAATCGGTTCGTGAGGTTGAATATTTCGGAGCCCAGTCGGGTCATAGCTTGTGTGATTTCTCGGTCTTCCTTAATTGATCGCATCAGAGAGCGCCAATATGATGATCCTCATTTGCTTGTCCTTAAGGACAGAGTTCAGCACGATGATGCCAGAGATGTGACTATTGGTGATGATGGG
>NW_017673262.1:63221-74511 GCF_001879085.1 Nicotiana attenuata
AGCGTCAGGTTCGAAAGTTGAGATCAAAGGATATAGCTTCAGTGAAAGTGCAGTGGAGAGGTCGGCCCGTGGAGGAGGCTACCTGGGAGACCGATCGGGAGATGCGGAGCAGATATCCTCACCTATTTGAGTCTTCAGGTATGTTTCTTGACTCGTTCGAGGATGAATGTTTGTTTAAGAGGGGAAGGATGTAACGACCCGGCCGGTCGTTTCATGAGTTATCGCTCCGTTTCCCCCATTTCTGCTTCTTTATGTATTGTTCAGCTTCATTTTATCGTATCATGTCGGTAGGTTCGGGTTTGGAGTAGTTCTGAAATGTGATGAGATACTTAGTCTCTTTAGTTGGCCTTTTAGTTGGAAAAGTCAACCAGAAGTTGACTTGTGTGAAAACGATCTCGGAATTTGGTTTTATGATTCAGATAGCTTTGTGAGGTGATTTGGGACGTAGGATCGTGGTCGGAATGTATTTTGAAGGTCCGTGGTAGATTTAGGCTTGAATTGGCGAAATTGGAATTTTGGCGTTTTCCGGTTGGTGGTGGAGATTTTGATATAGGGGTCGGAACGGAATTCCAGAAGTTGGAGTAGGTCCGTTGTGCCATTTGTGATGTGTGTGCAGAATTTCAGGTCATTCGGGCAAGTTTTGATGGACTTTTTGATCGAAAGCGGAATTCGGAAGTTTTGGAAATCTTAGGCTTGAATCTGAGGGTGTTTTGATGATTCGATGTTGTATTGAGTGTTCCGAAGGTTGGTATGAGTTTGAATAGTGTTATGTGACTTGTTCGTGTTTTTGGTTGAGGTCCCGGGGGCTTCGGGACGATTCCGGATGGTTAAAGGAAAGTTTGGGAATTTGAGGATGCAACTAAAGCTGCTGGTTCTGTCATAACCGCACCAGCGGTTAGGAGACCGCAGGTGCGATGATCGCAAAAGCGAGAATCAGCCTCAGATGCGGCCACAAGTGAAGAAGGTAGAAGTCGCAGGTGCGGATGAAGGAACACACCTGCGTGACCGCATATGCAGGTATTACGTCGCATGTCACGACCCAAATCCACTACGGGTCGTGATAGTGCCGGACACCGCCGTCAGGCTAGCCAACTATATTACCAATTAATTCCTCTTTTAATACCTTTGAAAATCTAAGGTTTTTCCTTCCGTATTACATAAACAAAGATCACTTGCTGAAACCATCCCAGAAACCCGGTGTCACAAGTGCATGAGAACCTACTGAATAGGATATAAATACAACACAACATCCGTCCGGAATACAATGGACGGAAAAGAAATACAGTTACTAGAAAGGGACTTTAAAGAGCTACGGGTCGCCTTGCATACTGCAACTCACCTAGTCCCTGAATCGTCCGTGCTGCTGGGCCGATAGGCCGCTAATGTATCATGTACTTGTGCAACAAAAATGCACAGAAGTGTAATATGAGTACGTAATCAACGTGTACTCAGTAAGTATCCCGCCTAATCCCGAAGGGGTAGAGACGAGATGGCCAACTCCGACACTCACTAGAGGTCAATTAGCAATATTCTATAAGTGCGAGAATAATCATGGATTTATATAAAAGTTCTGATTGTGAAGCCAGAAAAACAGGTAAACACCTTCAACAATAAATCATGGCTTCTAAAGTCTGTTCTTTGTTATCTTATCAGTTTATATCAAGCCACGTAGGGCCAATTCCACATTTACAATTTTTCAAGTAACAGATGGACATGCGCAAATCATGCCGAGGTCGACGGCCCGCTCCAACAGGAATATAAATTTGTGCACTGCCGAGGGTCGAGCGGCACGAACCATAGGTGCATCTATTCTCACCGAGGCGTTCGGCCCGTTCCATGAATAAACACATATCATGCTCGCGAATCATCCATGCGATGCAGGCACACATAAAATACATGCTCAAGTAGGAAATTAAGAGTTTATCGAGGTTAATCATCCAAATAGACAAGTTTCTCCTTTTTAACATTTCAGGGAAAATTAATATTAAATCTCTTTTTAAATTCCTTTACCAATTCAAGGTGATTTAAACAATTCCACTATCAATGGGTTCACAGTAATCCAAGTATAACATGCTTTTTGGGTTTGAGACTACCCGGACAATAGCATAATAGTAGCTACGCACGGACTCTCGTCACCTCGTGCGTACGTAGCCCCCACAAATAGGAGCACATAATCAATTTAACCCACCTATGGGGTAGTTTCCCCCTCACAAGATTAGAAAGGAGACTCACCTCGCTCCGAAGACTCATAACCGGCATTCTACATTCTTCCGAAGGCTTGAACCGACGCACAATGCCCCAAAACTAGCCATTTAACGACAAACTAATGAGAACATGCTCAAATACTCGTTAACATTTCAAATTATACAAATTCCCAACTCCGCTTAGAGAAATGACCAAAATGCCCTCGGGCCCACGTGCCCGGAATCCGAAATTTTTTGAAGATAAAGATTACCCATGACCTTAGGAACTCAAATATATAATTTTTTCTTAATTCCATACTCAAAATCGTGGCTAAAATTCAAGATTATAATTTTCTAGGTTTTCAACCAAAACCTCAATATTTACTCTAATTTCCATGCTTAAACCCATATATAATTGATATATTCAACTCAAAAGTGGTGGGGATAACTTACCTCAACATTGACGACAAAACCCTCTCTTGAAGCTCCCCAAAAATCGCCCAAGCCATGAAGAAATGGGAGAAATGAACTCAATCCCACGATTTAAAACAAGGTTCTGCTTTCAGTCATTTCTGCTTCTGCGGAAGCCATGCCGCATCAGCGGTTCCGCTTATGCGGTCCAAAGGCCGCTTCTGCGGCTCCATCCCATGCCGCCCTTTCTCGCTTCTGCGATGCCCCTTCCGCAGATGCGGTTCCGCTTCTGCGGAATTTCGACCGCGTCTGCGGTCCTCAAGCTTTGGGCCAAAAACCGCACCTGCGGCTCCCCGTTCGCTTCTGCGGTGCCGCTTCTGCGGTCAACCAACCACAGAAGTGAAAACACCAGCAACCAGATGCCTTCAACTCTCTTCCAAATTCCAATTTCGATCCGTTAACCACCCGGAATCCACCCGAGGCCCCCGGGACCCCAACCAATCATACCAACCAGTCCCAAAACACATTACGGACTTGCTCGAGGCCTCAAATCATAACAAACAACGCTAAAACCATGAATTACACCCCGATTCAAGCTTTATGAACTTTGAACTTTCCAACTTCTATTTCCGATGTTTAAACCTATCAAATCACGTCCGATTGACCTCAAATTTTGCACGCTAATCATATTTGACATTACGGACCTACTCCAACTTTCGAAATTAGATTTCGACCCCGATATCAAAAAGTCAACCTCCGGGTCAAACTTCCCAAAAACTTTCAAATTTCTATCTTTAGCCAAATGGCTTCAAAATGACCTACGGACCTCCGAATTCACTTCCGATCGCGCTCCCAACTCCAGAATGACCATAGGAGCTATTCCCAGACTTGAAATCCCAAAAGGACATCGATAACACTGAAATGCACTTCAAGCCAAACTTAAGAAATTCCTTCTGAAATGCTAACTTCCACATTAGGCGCCAAAACGCTCCCGGGTTATTCAAAACCCGATCCGGGCATACGCCCAAGTCCGAAATCATCATACGAACCTGCTGGAACCTTCAGATCTAGATTCCGAGGTCGTTTACTCAAAATTCCAATCCTAGTTCATTCTTTCAACTTTAAGCTTCCGAAATGAGGATTCTCTTCCCAAATCAACTCCGAACTTTCCGAAATTCAATTTCGACCACGCGTACAAGTCATAATACCGAAAATAAAGCTGTTCATGGCCTCCGACTGCTGAACGGAGCGCTAGCACGCGAAACGACCAGTCGGATCATTACATCGCAGGTGGGGCTTGGGAATTTAAATGAAAAATAGCAGAAGCGGTTGGATAGGCGCAGAAGCGGTCTCGCAGATGCGGGGAATGGACCACATATGCGGTATCGCTGGGAGAACATATAAATTGATTCCTTTGCAAATTTTTGCTAAGTTTTGCCCCTTTTGAAGACGGGAAGAGAGCTAGGGCAGTGATTTTTCAAGAGAATCGAAGGGTTTCAGTTGGTTAAGCTTCTTAAGCTTCATTTCTTGTGTTTATGATCATTTTTCCATTGTTTAATCATGGTATTAGTGGAAATTAAGGAAGAAAATTGGGGGATTAGGGCTTGAAATTGGAGACTTTGATTTAAGGATTTGAGGGGTCATTTTTGGTCGGATTTTGATGTATTTGGTATGTATGAACTCGTGGGAGGATAAGGATTCTATTGATGTGAATTTTATTGAATTTCTAGACGTGGGCCCGGGGGTCAGGTTGGACCAATTTCGGGATTTTTGATGTAATTTGATTATTTTCGCATGGGCTTCGTTCCCTTAACATATATTGATGTTATAATTCTGATTTTGAATAGATTCGACGCGAGTTGAGGCCGAGTCGAGAGGCAAGGGCGTCGCAGAGTAGTATTTCACCCGGTTTGAGGTAAGTAACCATTGTAAATCTAGACCTGAGGGTATGAAACTCCGTAATTTCGTACTGTTTTGATAAACGAGGTGACGAACATGCTAGGTGACGGGCGTGTGGGCGTGCACCCGTAGGGATTGTGACTTGGTCCGTCCTGTGGCAACTATATAGTTGCATATTTTGATATATAGTATATGATATCCATGTGTTTTAGAAATTCGTTTGTTAAATTGGGCTGAATGCCATGTTTGGGGCCTTTGTGCCGACCTGTTTAGACCCTTAGGGGTATTTTTACTACTTTCCTCACTCTATTTGGTTTGAAAGCATATCTTCAGTCATGNAAAACGCTCCCGGGTTATCCAAAACCCGACCCGGGCATACGCCCAAGTCCGAAATCATCATACGAACCTGCTGGAACCTTCAGATCCCGATTCCGAGGTCGTTTACTCAAAATTCCAATCCTAGTTCATTCTTTCAACTTTAAGCTTCCGAAATAAGGATTCTTTTCCCAAATCAACTCCGAACTTCCCGAAATTCAATTCCGACCACGCGTACAAGTCATAATACCGGAAATGAAGCTGTTCATGGCCTCCGACTGCTGAATGGAGCGCTAGCACGCGAAACGACCAGTCGGGTCGTTACATTCTCTCCCACTTAAACATACGTTCGTCCTCGAACGTGCTGAGAACCATACTGAAGTAGTCTGAAATCGCTGTTTAGCACCTCATGCACCTTCCCGTGCTACCACAACTTAGCTGAGCACGCTAGCTCGATAAATTCTGAAGATATTCCCTTTTATTCAAGCAATTAAGCCTTAGAGCCCGATTCCAACATCCGGAATCCTATGCCAGGCCTGTTTCCAACATACGATCACCATATCAATCGCCATACGTTGTACTCAAACACGATTGCATAACTTTGTTGAATTCACACTTTGCATTACCCACTTCGTAGGGCCACAATGACCTCTTTCTGATCCACTCAGTCAAAATCCTACTAATCTGGTGCTCCCATTGCACCCCATGACGTATACAGGTCTTACTCTAACCTTTACCATATCGCCATGACGAAGAGATGTACCAACATTCATAATCAACTGCCGAGTCAACAAATCATTAGGTCTATACTCCTGACAAGGCCTTCACCTCATTATGTACCCTATAATGGTCTTATCTCCATAACATACCCCACATAGCTGGATTGCACAGAATCCTAGATCAAGGGATCTTGTCTCATCCGATACAACTGCTCAGGCAATAAGCCACCCCAGAAATTGTTAAAATCTCATATGATGCTAACATGCGCCAATAGGCCACCAATCCGAACACAACACAAACAGGAAATCGAACTCTGGAAGGAATTATCTAGACCCTGCACTAATACGGACTTTCCTTAGAAGATAGGAAGCGAAACACATAAAGGAATAGCGTATGGAAACTAGAGTCGACATCACACTGTTGCGGCGCGCAACCCGATCCAAATAACATACCCATGGCGGCGTGCCACCCGATCCACACATAGATCTCACATAAGGAGATTGCACTTCGAGCTAAATCTGCTCATTACAATAAAAGTATCGAATTTCGATCGTAAGCACGCTAAGTGCATAATACCATCCCTGAGAAAACACATAGCGCTATAGGCCACAAAACTCAAGCACCACTAAGGTGCGACACAAGATCTGAATCTCAGGAGCCATTCCGCTCACATAACATCATTGCCACGCGGAACCTTAACACATAAGAATTTACCAAGCCGTCTCATAATTCATACGGCGCAACACATCATTACCTGGAATAGCTGATGACAAAATAACACCCCGACTGTTCCTCCATAAGGAACGCTCGCCAAAACGTACACAACTGGCCTGATATAAAGCCCTGCTCACATGTACATCAATCCACTGATCTCAAGCCGAATTCTGATTGCACCAACTTGGCTAACAACCTTTCAAAGGTCCCTAGTAACCCACTTTTCCTCATAACACATAAGAACAACCATCATAACCGGAGCAACCTCCTCAGTTCATAACCCAATAAACAAAGTGCCCTCCAAGCATAAATTCTCACATCAATGATATTACCACAATCCTCATACTTGGTTTAAATCTTTAGCCAATCAAGTGACCACATGTCACAGTTATACAATCTCCCCGTGGGACACGCTCCCACAATCTTCCGCAATGAATAACGGGTCCGCACACCTGAATCACCGGCTGCACTAACACCCAAAAGTGATCAAGAATCCTTACCAGGATGCAAAGCCTTCTTCACAAAACATCGATCTCAGGCTTACGCTGAAGACAATACCAATTCACTTAATCATTCAACCTTTTTCCTTGCTCATCCGAGCCCGTGAAATCCTTGTCAACACCGAACTGCGACCTTGATTCTCACTTCAAATTTCATGCTACTCACTGCACCCGACATGCCAATATAAGATAGAACACGACTCTTCATCATAACTCGGAACCACTAATAGGTTAACACTTCGTCACATAAAAGTTTTTCACTTAACTCACTTCAGGAGAATCATAGCAACACACAAGTAACTTCCCATAACCGTAGGATATGCAAATCTCTATGTAGTGGTCCAAGCCACCATAGCCCTTCCGGAATTCGCTTCCACTTAACAAGCCATAACAGAAGAATGCTTCTGAATAACATCAATTTCAGCGGCCGACAAGTCTCACACGTACCGCCACAAATCATACACATAACTTGATCACGCGGAATGAACTGATCACTGGCCCCGGTATGCCAATTCAACTATGACTAGCCAATCTACCATCTTCCAATTTATCCTTGCTTGCCTTAGAAATAATACTAACTCCATTCAACACATAACATACTCCATCTACACTCACCCCGAGTGACCTTGAATCACGAGACCATGCTGTCTCAAATCTCACGAACCATTTCATACCTCCCAATTGCTACATCACAAGCCAACCATCACGGAACATTCTGTGCCTCTTTTCATAAGCTGCTTTCCAAGCTTGATTCTTAATTGTACTTATAGGCTCGAAATCATTAAGCACCATACTTAACCCCTTTGAATCCATAAGGACCGTTACTGAGAGCCATCCGCTCTGACTTGGTCCCGAATATAATCGGCTTCATAGATCTCATAACACAGGAATACCCTCTCGACGAGGCACCTAACAGAATTACTCCCATTAAAACCCGCTTCCATACAAGGCATAAATACCGAATTCTTTCCCAAGTTCGAACATGAGCCGTAAGATCAACCATAGCACACCTTTAATAATTTTTTCTGCTCAAATTACTACTTATGGTAGTTTTCCGTAGCTGAGACAACCCCTCAATATGATAATAACCAGAAACTTAGCAAGTAGTTAACCATGCAACTCGATCATAGGCGGTAGGACTCTCCCACTTAGCTTGAAGCCATTATTACAAAACTTTGGAGTTCACCATTATTCTTAATCTCTTGTTGGCATAGCCTTGTGCAATCATCCGCCGCAAATTCTCGGAATTCTCATGTAAATCCCCATCTTTCATATTCTGAATCATCATCCACCTTCGCACCGACAATCATTGGCATTCTCGGTGTCTTACCGTAGAAACTCAATTTGATACTCTAAATCATTAACACCATTCACACAACAATTCCATTTGCTGCATATCCCGTAGGACTCTCCGCAGAAGCCTCGCCAACCACGTGACTGCTAACCTGCTCACCGGAATACCCCACCTGTCGAAATCACTCCCCGGCATCTTCCAACGCTGTTGCATAGGGTAACATCACTACGACATCAATAACCCATCCTGAGTCTGAGCTCACTCTCCAGCTGCACGAGTCCATTCACCCCTCGTGGACATCCATTAATTGTGGGACAATATCCCTTCACTTCAAAGTCATGCTACGTCTTTCTTCACTTTATGCAGCTCCTTTCCGCCATATCCAATCTCCTGCCGTATAACAACACCATGCTTCAAATTAATCTACCGACTTCCATTGCCTGTCGCTAAAATCCCAGATCCTTCTAAACTATCCTTAGGTGCGTAGTCATCCTACTACTAGGCCCTATACAGCCCCGCCACTCTCCCACTTCGGGCAAACTCTCTCCTTTAACCAACTGTTCGGCCTGCGCTCCCTAAGCCTGGCCTTTTAGAAGTTTTAAAACTCTGCCTGACACTTCCCATATGTCCTCCTCATCTTTCGTTGCTCAGTCGTTGTCTTAATAAAATTTATCTTCATAGCACCTGAATCCACAAATCGCTACTGACTAAAACCCCATCTGAAGGTCATCTTTATCGAACCGTCAACATTTGAAACACTGATTAAATCCTAAACCACCGCATCCCGCGATATATGACGGTTGCATCTTCAATAGTATTCACAATATCCCGCCATACGGCGAATTGTAGCAGATAATAACATCAACAAACTTAATACGTCCAATTAGGACAACAGCACCCCAATAAAGAAGAGAACTCCTTCACGCTTGCAATTACCACGTTTGATTACTTCCACTAGTTCACGTCTGACCATCCTTAGCTCGATTGGCTTTCCCCCTGCTGGGAATAAAATACTGAATCCCTTTGATTACACACTGAGTAAACCTCCCTTCAAGTCATTCACTGCCCCGACACGTGGGAAAACATCCTACCATCACAACAATACTGCGGAATAATCGCTCATAAGCATTATGGCAACCTGTGCCTAGCCTCAAGGCTCTGAAAAGTTCCGTTACTAAGCTGAAACAATGTAAGCTCCTCCCGTACTATGACTATAATAGTCCAATCAACTATACCGAGAGAATCATTCCGTACCACATTTGTAGTGCCATTAAGATCCTTAAATCCTTGATTTATAACAAGCACTCGTGTCGCGTAAGATCGAGTGGAAAGGAATCAAGGGCATAAGCCTCAAAGGAATCGAACCGCACAATAAGGAATTCAAGAAGGGATGTACTCCTAACAGTCCTGCAGCCTCCGGAGGATAAGTACAGACGTCTCCGTACCGATCCGCGAGACTCTACTAGACTTGCTCATGACTCGTGAGACCGACGGGAACCTAGAGCTCTGATACCATGTTGTCACGACCCAAATACACTACGGGTCGTGATGGCGCCGGACACCGCTGTCAGGCTAGCCAACTATATTACCAATTAATTCCTCTTTTAATACTTTTGAAAACCTAAGGTTTTTCCTTCCGTTTTACATAAATAAAGATCATTTCTTGAATTCAAACTTAAATAATAATAATTAGTACAAAGTTTGCTGAAACCATCCCAGAAACCCGGTGTCACAAGTGCATGAGCAACTACTAAATATGATATAAATACAACACAACATCCGTCCGGAATACAATGGACGGAAAATAAATACAGTTACTAGAAAGGGACTTTAAAGAGCTACGGGTCGCCTTACATACTGCAACTCACCTAGTCCTGAATCGTCCGTGCTGCTGCGCCGATAGGCCACTAATGTATCATGTACCTGTGCAACAAAAATGCACAGAAGTGTAGTATGAGTACGTAATCAACGTGTACTCAGTAAATATCCCGCCTAATCCCGGAGGGGTAGAGACGAGATGGTCAACTCTGACACCTTCTAATGGTCCAATAATGGTTCCTCCTTAATATATATATATACTAACCAGTGGGTTTACTCTATCAACATGATTTTAGTCCAACTAAAAGGAAACAAATAATCAATTAATTCTTTTATAAGAAATCTCCCAGAATTTCCTTTTTAAATATACTCCGAATATTTTTAAGCCATGAAAGGCAACAACAATTTAATTAAGTTCCAGGCAGCAGTACAGCATGCGCAAATCATACCGAGGCGTCGGCCCGCTCCAACAGAAATAAATGTGCACTTGCCGAGGGTCGACGGCGCGCCTATAGATGCATCTATTAATCTGACGAGGCGTTCGGCCCGTTCCAAAATAAACACACACAGACAAACAGTCAGTCATGAAGTCACATAGAGCAATTATCCAAGGAAGGCCAATTCTCTTTAATAGTTTGAGAAAACGAAGCTTAAGTCTTTTAGAAAATCCAATTACTAAATTAATGTGATTTAAGCAATTCAAGCCATCTATGATTTCACAATTAATCCACAATTAACATGCTTTGGGTCCTAAACTACCCGGACAATAGCATAATAGTAGCTACGCACGGACTCTCGTCACCTCGTGCGCACGTAGCCCCCACAACTAGGAGCACATAATCAATTTAACTCACCTATGGGGTAATTTCCCCCTCACAGAATTAGAAAGGAGACTCACCTCGCTCCGAAGACTCGCAACCGGCATTCTACATCCTTCCGAAGGCTTGAACCAACGCACAACGCACCAAAACTAGCCAATGATCACACAAATCCATTAATATATTCTCAACTATACTTTACAACTCAATTTATAACAATCCCTAACCCCGAACGAAAAGTTGACCAAAATGCCCTCGGGCCCACATGCCCGGAATCCGAAATTTTTCGAAGATAAAGGTTACCCATGACCTTGGGAACTCTAAAATATGTAATTTTCTCCTAATTCCATACTCAAAATCGTGGCTATAATCCAAGATTTATAATTTTCTAGGTTTCCAACCAAAACCCCAATATTTACACTAATTTTCATGCCTAATCCATACATAATCAATGTATCATAATAGGTGGGAATAACTTACCTCAACATGGTTGATGAAGATCCTCCTTTGAACCCTCCAAAAATCGCCAAATGAAGTGAAGGAAATGGGTGAAATGAGCAAAATCCGACATTTAAAATAACCCTTCTGCCTACAGCCATTTTCGCTTCTGCGGGCCAT
>NW_017673262.1:75412-114258 GCF_001879085.1 Nicotiana attenuata
CAAAAGCGAGAATCAGCCTCAGATGCGGCCACAAGTGAAGAAGGCAGAAGCGCAGGTGCGGATGAAGGAACACACCTGCGTGACCGCATATGCGGGTATTACATCGCAGGTGCGGCTTGGGAATTTAAATGAAAAATAGCAGAAGCAGTTGGATAGGCGCAGAAGCGGTCTCGCAGATGCGGGGAATGGACCACATATGCGGTATCGCTGGGAGAACATATAAATAGATTCCTTTGCATATTTTTGCTAAGTTTTGCCACTTTTGAAGACGGGAAGAGAGCTAGGGCAGTGATTTTTCAAGAGAATCGAAGGGTTTCAGTTGGTTAAGCTTCTTAAGCTTCATTTCTTGTGTTTATGATCATTTTTCCATTGTTTAATCATGGTATTAGTGGAAATTAAGGAAGAAAATTGGGGGATTAGGGCTTGAAATTGGAGACTTTGATTTAAGGATTTGAGGGGTCATTTTTGGTCGGATTTTGATGTATTTGGTATGTATGAACTCGTGGGAGGATAAGGATTCTATTGATGTGAATTTTATTGAATTTCTAGACGTGGGCCCGGGGGTCAGGTTGGACCAATTTCGGGATTTTTGATGTAATTTGATTATTTTCGCATGGGCTTCGTTCCCTTAACATATATTGATGTTATAATTCTGATTTTGAATAGATTCGACGCGAGTTGAGGCCGAGTCGAGAGACAAGGGCGTCGCAGAGTAGTATTTCACCCGGTTTGAGGTAAGTAACCATTGTAAATCTAGACCTGAGGGTATGAAACTCCGTAATTTCGTACTGTTTTGATAAACGAGGTGACGAACATGCTAGGTGACGGGCGTGCACCCGTAGGGATTGTGACTTGGTCCGTCCTGTGGCAACTATATAGTTGCATATTTTGATATATAGTATATGATATCCATGTGTTTTAGAAATTCGTTTGTTAACTTGGGCTGAATGCCATGTTTGGGGCCTTTGTGCCGACCTGTTTAGACCCTTAGGGGTATTTTTACTACTTTCCTCACTCTATTTGGTTTGAAAGCATATCTTCAGTCATGTTTTACTTGTTTATTGTTGAATCCGGTTTCATTGCTCTACTTCTTAATATATGAAAACTGTTTGGGCTGAGTTTCCCTGATTTTCATTAATGTGCCCGAGTGGCCCCGAGGTTAATGACTGAGAGAGGTTAAGGACCTAATGATGAGGATTATATATACATATTATGGATCGGGCTGCATGCCGCAGCGATATTATACATATATCATGGATCGGGATGCACGCCGCAATGATATTTATATGGATCGGGTTGCACGCCGCATCGATATGTATTGGGTCGGGCTGCGTGCCGCAGCGAATATGACGCTTGGGCTGTAGGAGCCCCTCCGGAGTCTGTACACCCCCAGTGAGCGTAGTCGAATATATATTGCGGATCGGGTTGCATGCCACAGCGGTTATTATTATTATTATTATGAGATATCTATTGAGCTGGAGTGCTGAGTGTGAGTACTGATTGACGAGCGACTGAGAGGCTTGTCCGAGAGGCTATACTTACGAGTGATTCATTGCCCAAGGGACTTGTTTATGACATTTTGCTGTTTCCACTCTTCTTTTATACTAAACCTCTGTTGAAAAATGTTGAATAAATGCCTTTAAAGGATTTTAACTGAAGCTGGAGTTTTATGAGATGACTGATTATTGAACTGCAGATTTGACTTGATATTTCTGTTGAGATTTCTTATATGATTTTAAATGCTCGTCACTACACTCAGACTTTATTTACTTTAGTTACTTACGTAGTTGGCGTACTCACGTTACTCCCTACACCTTGTGTGCAAATCCAGGTGCCTGAGCATCAGAGTGGGAGCTTCCAGCACTCTCAGAGTTTATAGCGGAGATCGCAAGGTAGCTGCATGGCATTCGCAGCCCTGCTTTCCTCCTTCCTATCTTAGTATTGTGTCTTTCGGGCTTATTATGTATCATTCAGACAGTGTTGGGTTGTACTTAGAGGCTCTTGTATAGTGACACCAGATTCGGGCTATGTTAGGATATTTTGTACTGGTTTTCCGCTTATTTCTGTTAGTATATATATTTCATATGAAGAATTCGAGACTTAATCTGTTTTAGAAAATGATTCATATAAAATGAATTCGACGTGGTAAATGTTGGTTTGGCTTGCCTAGTACTGTGATAGACGCCATCACGACCGGGGTATTTGGGGTCGTGATAGAATGAGACTCCAAGTGTCTACGAACAACCATGCAACGCTACCTCAAGTCTTCTTTCTCAGCTACTAGGCACCCTCCGGAGGTCCACTCGAGCCAATGCCAAAATATGCATAAAAATATGCAAAAATGTAGTATGAGTATGAGACAACGTATACTCAGTAAGAATCAAAACTAAACTCGGTGAAGCAGTGACGAGCTTCAAGTCATGTGATACCTACTAACGAATAAACCTATAGTTGTTGCAATTTTTGATATCACCCTTGTTCTTGCACAACATAATCATCGTACTCCACCTCCATTCTTCGGGCATTTTCGTCGTCCTAAAAATAATATTAAATGACCCAGTAAGTCACTATATGCCTACGGTGGCCGCGTTCTTCAAAAACTCCATTGCTTTTGTTTGGCCCGGTCACTCTTCCCTTGCTCATCTCATGCGTAGCTCCCACAACCTCTTCAACCTTTATACGCTTAAAAAAATCAAAATGTCAATTATGCTAAAATCACCCAGCATAATGTTTCTTCCTTCCTCTTCGTTCAAAAGTTTATAAAAGTGTATTTGACATATCTGCCTAATATGTGCCTCTTTTACCAATAATTTATCTTTCTCGTGTTTGATGCACTTCACTTGGTCTAGGTCACGAACCTTCCTCTCTCTCACTTAGCTAGCATGTACAACCTCTTGTCCCACCTTTATTCCCAAGTTCCTCATACAAATGTCCAAATGCTGCAGTTTTTGCCATCGTAACCGCTGACTTCTCCTCCTTCTTAGCCTGCTTATACCACTTCCATTAGTCCTCTTCCCCTCCTCGTCTATGCTCCCTACTAACTTCAAATATGTTGTCGTTTTGGCTTTTACTTTTCCATGACCCTCTTGATTCCACCACCAGTCACCTTTGTAACCACCAGAGTAACTCTTCGAGACCCATAACACTTCTCTAATTGCTTCCTCAATACAATTAGTTGTCGCAGTCCACATACTACTCATGTCCCCTACTGCTCCTCCAGACTCGCATCACCAACAACTTTTCTTCTAACTCCTTAGCTTTGTACTTAGTCAAGGCTCCTCACTTGATCTTTAGTTGACCAAACACATCTATTTTTTCCTCTCCGTTTTAATCTCTAAGTCTATTACCAAGAGCTTATGTCGTGAGATTCTCGCTCAGGATAACATTGCAATATATGCATAAGCCTCCATCACACACCCTAATTAAAGAGTACATTATCAATTTTGATCTTGGCCATCGTATTTTGAAAGATAACTAAATGTTTCTTCTTCTTTTGAAAACTCGAGTTAGCTATCACCAAATCAATGGCTTAGCAAAATCTAATAGCAAAGTTCCTCCTTCGTTTCTAACTCCAAAATCGAAGTCATCATGCACATCGTCGTATCCTATTAAAATATCCTCTTAAGAGTATCTTCTCGAGATGCGGAATACCATGCATCACCTTGTCCAAATCCTCTCAGAAGTGTCTTTTGACCTCTTCATCCAAGCTTGTTTGAGGTGGTATGCACTAATAATATTCAAAGTAAGCCCTCCAAGAACAAGCTTAATAGCCATCAGACGGTCATTCATCCTCCTAATATCTACCACTAGCTCCTTGAGTTCCCTTCCACCAAAATACCTACTCTATTCTTACCCCTCAATTTAAACACGTCTACATCCCATGCCTTAATTCCAACCCATCTAGTTTCCTGGGAACTTCAATATAGTAATAAAAAAAATAAACCAAGCAGCAGAGAAAAGCAATAACTATGATGACATTGGATTAGCTATTGCTTATTAAAGCATGTTAGATGTTTGTAAATTGAAATCGATTGGAATAATAAGTTAATTAAGATTTATTGAAATAGCACACTTTGCTATACGCTTTCCGTTTTTCAATTACTATTTTAATTTAAAATTGGATGGACCATCAATTTTAATATTTTATTTGGGTGTATGACTCTTGAATTTAATTCCACAAGATTAAAGGGAATATGAATTTAAGCCAAATGTACTCATGATACGTTGGTTATCATTGCCTAGTTGAGGAGTCATGTCATGAAGTGCAAGTACAAACAAAAGGTACAGAAGCTGAGCTATTGAGAGTGAGAGGAAAGAAAAGGAAAGTCGTTTTCTTCAATTATTGATATTTTGAAGAAAAAAATCACACAACAAATGTAAACAAAATTAATTGTACGGTTAAATTCGAACTTGTAATGTTGCGGTTCAAATTAGTTAATTTCTCTTTAGCCATTAAACTATTCTTTGCATAATGATATTTTGGAAATTAGATGTACAAAAAAATCTAGGCGTTTTCTTTCTTCTTCTTCAAACACCCCCCCCCCCTTCCCCCCACAAAAATAAACTTGTGATGACCCGATAGGTCATCTCATATTTTAGAACTAAATTCTGTGTTCCGAAGCCTTAAATATCTTAATAAAGCCTTTCTCGATTTGCGTGTGCGGTCCGGGTGTTTTTCCGGAAGGCTTATATGTTAAAAATTGATAAAAATAAGAAATTTTACCTTAAAAGTTAAATTTAGTTGACTTCGGTCAACGTTTTGAATAAACGGACCCTGATCCGTATTTTGACGGTCCCGGTGGGTCCATATCGTAATTTGGGACCTGGGCGTATACCCGAAATCGAATTCAGAGGTCCCTAACTCGAGATATGAATTTTTGCTGAAAACTGAAAGACTGAAAATTTAATGGGTTTAAGAATTTGGTTGATGTTTGGTCTCGTTGTTATCGGGTCCGTTTTTTGTTCCGGAGCTCGGTACATGTCCATTATAGAATTTAAGACTTGTTTGTGAAATTTGGTGAGAAACGGAGTTGGTTTGACGTGATTCAGACGTTCGGTTGTGAAATAGAAGTTTTAAAGCTTTCTTGAAAATTTCATCCGCTTTGATGTTCAATTCGTAGTTCTAGGTATTATTTTGGCGATTTGATCGCGCGAGCAAGTTCGTATGATATTTTAGGACTTGTGTGCATGTTTGGTTTGGAGCCCCGAGGGCTCAGGTGAGTTTCGGATAGGCTACAGGGTGTTTTGCACTTAGAAAATCTGGTATGTTGTTGCAACTGGTGATCTGGTGCATTGTGCTTCGCGATCGCGAAGCCATTCTCGCGATCGCGAAGGGGATCTAGGCAGGGGAAGGATTTTACACTACGCGAACGCGGAGCACTGGGGGGATTGCTCTACGCGAACGCGACCCGTCTCACGCGAACGCGTAGCTTTAGCTAGGCTGGATAAGGGAGTTGAGGTAACTTTACGCGAAAGCGAGTCCCGTCCCGCGATCACGGAGGTCAGGAGGGATAGACCTTCGCGAACGCGTACAGTTACTCGGGATCCCGTAGGCCACTAGGCCCTGCTGTTCGCGAATGCGACAATGTTCACGCGAACGCGATGGACACTGTCGCCCAGCTATTAATCAGTCCCATTACGGGATTATGACCATTCTTTCAAATTTTCAAAAGCTAGAAAGCCTAGAGACGATTCTTCCAAGATATTTTCTTCCCCAAATTGTTGGTAAGTGATTCTAACCTACTTTCTTTTAATTACCCATTACATTTCATGAATTTTTAACCTAAAATCTAGGGTTTTCATGGTGGAATTGTAGATTTGGGTAGAATTAGGAATTTTTGTAAAATTGGAATTTAGACCTCGAATTGGGGTCGAATTCCGAAACAAATTACATAATCGGGCTCGGGGGTGAATGGGTAAATAGATTTTGGTCCGAACCTCGGATTTTGACCAAGAGGGTCCGGAGTCGATTTATGACTTTTTGGGAGAAAGTTCGGGAAATCTAAAATTATGCATTGTAGTTGATTCCTTTAGAAATATTTGATGTTATTGAGTTAATTATGGCTAGATACGAGTGGTTTGGAGGCGGATATTAGGGGAAAGTCCCCGGTAGAGCTTTGAATTGACCGCGGAGCAAGGTAAGTGTCATGGTTAACCTTGGCTTGAGGGATTAGGTCTTATTTGCCTATTTGCTACGTGTTTTAATGTTGGGTACAACGTATGGGTGAGGTGACAAGTACCTATGCGTTGTTGTCGGATCATATCATGCGAGTGGGTCTTATTCTTGCAATTATTTCTTTCCGTGATCATATTATCCATGCGTAGACTAGTTAATACTTATGTTGACCATTCTTATCATGTGTACAAACTTTGGTATTGATTCAAAGTTGAGGTTAGTATGGTGGAACAAAACGTTGAAGTAAGACTTGTTCTTGTTATTTCTATCTCCCTGTTGTTATTGTTCATTGTTTGGTAAGGGAGAGTGTTAATGCACAAAGGGTGATGCCGTGCTATATTTTGTGAGTGTTAATACACGAAGGGTGATGTCGTGCCATATTATGAGTGTTAATGCACGAAGGGTGATGTCGTGCCATGTTATAAGAGAGTTAATGCACGAAGGGTGATGCCGTGCCATTTCTATTGAATCAATGGTGAGCTTGAGAGTAAAAGCACGAAGGGTGATGCCCTGCATTTTTCTTTGCTGTGTTTATAGAAGAGCAACGACGGTTCGGCGGCGCTAGTGGCCGACCAATACTGGTGTGCATTTAATATTTTGGAGAAGTGAACCGACGGGACGTTTTAGTCACTTCAAGCGCCTACATCACGGAAATGACGTCATCACTAAAGACTCCGGGAAAACGAGGATCAAATTATTTCTTATCGTCTTACTCTAAGAAACGCGGGGACTAACTGTTAACGGTCAAAATCATATGCCTCCGATTTATAGACTCGAGGGTCCGTCCTAAGCTCAAGTCTGGGCAAAGTCGAGTTCGAGCCGGGTGGACCAGACTCGAGATCGACGACATAATGCGATAATCGGAGATAAGAGTATGGGGAGCACCTGGGGGCAAGTATGCTCGATCCCGAAATAGTACCGTTATGGATGTGTAACAGAATGAGCTAGATTCCTGCCACGTCCCCAAGATCATGGCACAAATCCAGGAATAGGATTGTACGATTCCGTACTAGGCGGTTAGACAGCTGTATCAAGAATATTCCCTACTGTAAATAGAAATATTCCTTATTTAGGGTTCCCCTATTATATAAAGGGGACCTCAATCATTTGTAAGATCATCTAATCATTGAGCAAAAGAATATACTCTCTACTTTTTCGCCTACTGTTCATCAACTTTGTCCTTTAGCTCTATTGTTCTTACTTTGCTTTTATTACTTAATTGTTCTTATTATTCTATGTCTACCTTGAGGTCACTAAGCTCGAGGTCACTGCTGCTGAGTAACATTGGTTTGATTCACTTGTCTCTTTCATCTCTACTTCATACTTCTTGATTATTAATTGGTATTGAACTAAGTCACATATCTTTAAAACCACAAATCAAATTTAATTGTTACTCGTATTTTCGAGGTAAACAATACTAATGATCATTGATTAATGATTGCTAGAATCATTGCTAAAAAGCAGGTATATTTGTAAAAAGGTTATTAGCTAATGAGATCATAGATTCGGGTAGGGATCAGCTGGATAATTATGAATCTTTATAAGGGAATATATATACATAACATACAATATATACTACAAGAAAATATATAAGGGAATATATATACATAACATACAATATATATTACAAGAAAATATATAAGGGAATATATATACATAACATACTATATATAGTATACTATACTAGTATACTATATATATTATATATACTTGAAGAAGTAGTACTATATATACTACAAAACAAGATTTTTCAAAATGAGGACCCCACCCCCAATGACCACCAACGGTCATATTGCACAAATAGCCATTTTTTTTTCAATTTACAAAACTAAACTTCTCTAACACTATAAATACCCCCCTCCCTCTTCTTCATTTCAATACTCAATACTCATTTCTCAATCTAAATTTCTCTCAATCTCTCAATCTCCAATTTTCAAGACTTCAAGTCTCAATCTCAATTTTCAAGTTAAATCATGCCTCGTTCGGAAAGAGTGCGCTTATTTGTTTCGCAATACTATGAAGTGCTTGAAGAAAATGAAGAAGGCCAAATATTAAAGTGCAAGAACTGTGGAAGAGTCTTAAATTTTCGTTCAGGGTGTACCACAGGCATTTTAAGGAGGCATATAAAGTATTGTGTTGAGCGTATTTATCCGCAAATTCGTCTTTAAGATTTTTCAACAATTTGTGTTATTTTAAAATTATTAGATGTATTTATGCCTCATGTTGTACTTTGTTATTAATTTATTATGCATGCCAATTTAGTTTTACTATTGTTTTGTTATTTTACTTTTTCGTCAAGCACTTTAATAATTAGATTTCTATATTATATATACTACATATATTTATATAGCCATGCATAAGAGCAATTTATATATATACATACATATATGGTTTACAAAAAATTGCCTTAAATAAAAAAAATTAAAAAAAAAAGCCCGGAAATAAAAAAGCCCATTAGGCCCGCTAAGCCCACGAGCCCGGCCCATTTAGCCCAGGACCATATGGGCTTAGGCCCGTCACGGGCTGATCCCACCCGTTGAGCCCACGAAGCCCGGGACCGCCAGAGCCCAGGCTCATTTAGCCCTGCCCGTTTAGCCCATTTAGGCCCGGCCCACCATACAGCCTTAACGCTTAATGAGAAACTTTTATAACCACATAAATACTCTGGGCCCCATTTGGATTTGTTTAGGACTACAAATTCCAAAAGTCTTCATTTTTTTCTTAAACTCCGTGCCCAGTCAAACAGGTTCACATAAATTGGAACGGAGGGAGTACTATTCTTTAATCATGTGTTTGACAAGATTCTGTTTCATTTTCCATATTTTTTTTTTGTCTGTGTGTGTAGGAGGGGGCTCACTTTTCTTAGTTTTGCTAACCTCAACCATGTGCAAACTACAACATTGATGGTTTCACTTCTCTAATTGTCCCAGCTTTAATTAACTGGAGAATAACTACAAGAAACTAATGGCAAATGGCCTAACCCAGTTTTATGCTAATGATTTATACTAGAGAATTGTCTTAACAAAAGTGTTAAGCTGAGAGCTGCTTTAAACCGTCTTCATATGCCTAACATATTGTCTTTATGACCATTATCTGATTTTGGTTGAACACATTAATCACACTTATAAAGACTTATATCTTCGTATCAAATATTGGAGTTCAATTTCTCATGCGGAGAAAAAAAATACTTTAATTCCCTTATATCTTATTCCTTTACCACCTACTAATCAATAACTAGAAACCAAAAGAACGTTACATACTACTAACGAATATAGCAAGATGATTCAGATTCTTTCGCACTTAATTAAAAGTTTCAATTTCGAATTTTGAGAATGAAAATCTCTTAGAAGGAGCGTTTCATATTCTTTAGTTAGAATGAATTATTTAAATTAAATTATAAAATTTTATCTATAGCTACGTTTTTAATTCGAAAATTTGTGGTTAACTAGAGCTAGAATAACCACATCAATCTAGTGTAATGAGATTAGGCACATTCGATAGAAAGAATGTCAATCTAACGTGCTTCATTACACCAAAATTAATATGGTATTCTAGTTTATCATTCCCTACGTTAGCAACCACATTCTAACAAATATGCAACGTGACTAATTACTTGAAATAGTTGGACAAAGGGTATCATTGAAATCCTAGGTTTGGTTCAAGTATGTCATATATGTTGTCCTTCCCAAAACAAAGATTTTAAAATAACTTTATCGAGGTTTAAAGCATTTTTAACTTGTTAAGGAAAGTTCATTTTTCCCACGAGTTTTTTATGCCAACTAATGAGTTGCTGGTGTGGAAAACGATTTATGCTTTCACCTAAATGAGCTCTCTTTCACACGGTTGGGTGGAAATCTAGAATGAGTTAAATTATATACATTAACGGAGTAAACTCTTTTTACACAATCTGATCATTCATTGGATCAAAGGCCTCGTCTCTGTACCCTTCCGTAGAGGAGGGGCCTTCAAGCGTACAAAGTGTTAAGAAAGATTGGATGTTGCTTAGTCGCTGCTCACGCACGGAGCTCGCCGCTGAAGCGTTAAATGTGCTTCTATTTAGCAAATAGAGTTTGACTGAGATAAAACAGAATCAAAAGGGGCTCTGGCCCGCAACGAAACTAAAATGAAATTAGTTGGAGACAGATTCAGTGGGGCACCCCCCTTATAGCAGGTATGCAACCAACCCTTCTTTAAAAGAATGGTAGCCTGGTCCACGAAGTATCCCACATTCACGCAGGGTTCGGAGAACGGCCGCACCTCAAGAGGTATGATGTAGGCAGTTTACCCTGATGCAAGCATCAATGACTGATTATTTACACAATCACGTCATTTGTAACATAATTACAAGTAAAACCTATAATAAGCATTAAATTGACAATTTTGTAAAAATATTAGCTAACCTGCTATCATAAATTAGCTATGTTGATTGTCTATAAAATTCTTTGACAACCCATTAGATTCTTTATAAATAATTAAGAGTACTCTAACCATGCTATTAGTGGCCTTTCTTCAAGAAAATAAGTAAGGTTACTACTATTTAATTAGAAAAATCGTTTCCTTTTCTGGAGCTGAAAGTTAGGCATGGTTGGTGGTTCATTCATTAGCCGTATGTTGGCTTTCTTATCAGATAATTACTGAATTGTGTATATTTCTCAATCTCCTCTTTATTCTTTGTAACGACCCAGCCGGTCGTTTTAAGAATTAACGCCCCGATCTCCTATTAACTTCTTTTCCCGTGCTTATTTCTGCTATTGTGAGTTGCCGGGAGGATTCGTTTTGAGTTTCGGGTGTTTTGGGACACTTAGTCCCTAAATGAGAGTTTAAGCTTTAGAATTTTGGAACGTAGTCGGAGCACTGTAAAGACGGCCTCGAAATGAAATTTCGTTGGTTCCATTAGCTCCGTTGGGTGATTTCGGGCTTAGGGGCATGTTCGGATTGTGTTTTGAAGGTCCGTAGCTTAATTAGGCTTGAAATGCCGAAAGTCGAATTTTTAAAGTTTCCGTTCGATAGTGAGATTTTGATATCGTGGTCGGAATGGAATTCCGAAAGTTGGAATAGGTTTGTTGTGTCAATTGGGACGTGTGTGCAAAATTTTAGGTAATTCGGACGAGGTTTGATAGGTTTTTGATCGAAAGCGAAAATTGGAGGTTTTGGAAATCCTTAGGCTTGGATTGGAGAGTGATTTGTGGTTTTAGCGTTGTTTGAAGTGATTCGAGGGTTGGAATAAGTTCGTATGATGTTTTAGGATTGGTTGGCATGTTTGGTTGAGGTCCCGAGGGCTTCGGGTGAGTTTTGGGTGCTTAACGGAAGTTGAATTGGACTTAGGAGAAATCTGAAGGTTGCTGAAGTTCTGTCATAACCGCACCTGCGGTTAGGGGACCGCAGGTGCGTGATCGCAGAAGCGATTGAGGAGCCGCAGATGGGGCTATTCTCTTGGAAGCCAGATTCCACAGGTGCGATAGTTTGAGCGCACCGGCGAGACCGCATGTGTGATAGAAGAAGCGCAGGTGCGGCCCAGTGCAAGTAATGAAATCTCGCAGATGCGCACCTGGGACCGCAGGTGCGAGGAAATGGCCGCAGGTGCGGAAACCCTGGGCCAGAACCTATATAAAGGTTCAGTCGCGATTTTGCCCATTTCTTCACCATTTTCATCCGGATTTTTGAGCTTTTTGGGAGGTTTTTGAGAGAGGATTCAAGAGAGCTTCGAGGAGGTAAAGATTTTTGGGACCCAAACTCGTTAATATTGTATTTTCTACTGATTTGGGCAAGGAACATAGGGGAAATAAGGGTAAAATTTGAGGGTTTAGGTTTTGAAATTAGAGACTTGGAATTGGGGATTTGAAGGGTTGTTTGTGGTCCGATTCTCGTGTTTTTGGTATGTATGAACTCGTGAGAGTGTGTGGATTTTTGCAAATTTTACCCGATTCCTAGACATGGGCCCGGGGGACTTTTTGGGCGATTTTCCTATTTCGCGCAATAGCTTCGAATTAATTAGTTGAATTAGTTACTTGAAGTTATATTTACATTATGCAATTACTTTGAATAGATTTGGGCCATTTGGAGTCTGGTACTCGTGGCAAGAACGTGGTATCGAGTTGATTGAGCTGGTTCGAGGTAAGTGGCTTGCTAACCTTGTGTGGGGGAACTCCCGTTAGGATTTGGTATTTTTGATATATAAAATGCCTTGTACGTGAAGTGACGAGTGTGTACATGTGCTAATCGTTGAAAATCCGGTTTTCATTAAGTAACTATAATTGTGTATTTCTTCCCTGTTTACACTACTTGAAATTTAAGCCTACTGTTAGCTTAGGAAAGCATGTCTAAATGACTCAATTGTTTTACTTGCTCAAACTGCTTTATCTAAATTATGTGCAGTATGCTAGGTTAGAAATACCTGTTTACCTTGGTATGAGATTGGACTGAATTGAATATTTCTTCGTGTAGTTGTTGTGTGTTTACTTTGGGATTACGGGCGATTTCCCGGTAGATCCCCCTTGCCTGTTTATTTGGGACTACGGATTGATACTCCGGTAGATCCCCCAGCACAGTTATATGGAACTACGGGACTGCACCCGGTAGATTCCCTCAGTACTGGGTATTTATATTTGGGACTACGGATCGGGATTCTGGTAGATCCCCATGCACTATGAGTTGGACTACGGGACGACACCCGGGAGATCCACTGGATATTTACATTTGGGGACTACAGGACGGTATCCTGGTAGATCCCCGGTTGATATCTCTGTGTTGAGCTGTATTCTTTCTTTGATGCTCTCTCTCTCTCTCTCTGTTGTAATTGTGGTTATTCTTATTATTATACTGTGTTACTTCATACTGTTTCGTTTTCCATATGTATATGTATATGACCGGTAGGGCCCTGACCTTCCTCGTCACTACTCAACCGAGGTTACGCTTGGCACTTACTGGGTACCGTCGTGGTGTACTCATGCCCTTTCCTGCACATATTTTTCGTGTGCAGATCCAGGTTCTTCGACTCGGCCCTACTATCCTTGAGGCGAGGCGATTCTTCAGAGACATCGAGGTATATCTGCCGTGTCCGCAGACCGAGGAGTCTCTCTCTCCATTCTCTCTTGTAGTTATAGCCCTTCTGTATTTTTTTTTGATTTAGACATTCCAGAGTTAGAACACTATGTAGTATCCATAGCTTGTGATTCGTGAGTTTCCGTGTTTTGGGAGTTGTTCAGTTTTTGAGATATTGTATTGGTTTATGCCGAGCGGCATCTTAAACGCTTCTATATTGTTTATCTTCAGTTTTATTAGTTTTTCCGCATTTTGTTTCCTTTCCGCAAATTGTTAGGCTTATCTAGTCGTAGAGACTAGGTGCCGTCACGACATGTTCACGGAAGGCGAACTTGGGCCTTGACAAGTTGGTATCAGAGCTCTAGGTTCATAGGAGTCATGAATCACAAGCCGATTTATTAGAGTCTCGCGGATCGGTACAGAGACGTCTGTACTTATCTACGAGAGGCTATGTAACCGTTAGGAAAAATTCCACTTCATTTGACTTCCCTCTCGTGCGAGATTTTTGATATCGAAATTCTAAACTTCTATCTTCCATTCTCACATAGATGGTGAGCACACGTGCTACTGGAGGTGACCAGACACCCGCACCCCCTACGAGAGCCGTCAGGGGTTGGGGCCGGGGCAGAGGCCGAGGATGCGCACGCGGTGCAGCTAGAGCACCCACGCGAGCTGCAACCGTGGAGCCACCGGCAGTTCCAGCCGGAGCCGAGGCGCCTGATACGCCTACTACTACTACTACTACTCCGGCTCTCTAGGAGACTCTTGCGTAGTATATGAGTATGTACACCACTCTAGCTCAGGCAGGGTTGTTTCCCCTTGCTGCAGCCACATCCCAGGCCGGGGGAGGAGCACAGACTCCCGTCGCCCGTACTCCTGAGCAGTGAGTGCATGTTGAGCAGGTCCTAGAGATTATACCAGCACAGCCTGTAGCCCAAGCTCAGCCCGAGGAGAGGGCAGTAGCTTCAGAGGAGGAGCAGAAGAAGCTTGAGAGGTTCAAGAAGTATCAGCCTCCTACATTCAGTGGACTAGCATCAGATGATGCTCTGGGATTTCTAGAGGAGTGCTACTGTATCCTCCGTACCATGGGTATATCAGGATCGAGCGGGGTTTCCTTCACTGCCTTCCAGCTTCGAGGAGCCGCCTATCAGTGGTGGCGTGCTTATAAGTTGGACAGTCCGGACAAGGCAGCTTCTCTAACTTGGACTCAGTTTTCAGATATGTTCCTGAGAGAGTATGTTCCTCAGAGCCTTAGGGACGCATGGCGTGCAGAGTTTGAGCATTTGCGCCAGGGTACTATGACTGTCTCGGAGTATGCTGTCCGTTTCACTGACTTGGCCAGACATGCACTAGCTTTGGTTTCTACTGTTCCCGAGAAGGTTCGCCGGTTTATTGAGGGGCTCATTCCCAGCATCAGGTCTAGTATGGCTCGGGAGTTGGAGATGGATATTTCTTATCAGCAGGTGGTGAGCATTGCTAGGAGAGTAGAGGGTATGCATGCTCGGGAAAGAGAGGAGAGGGAGGCCAAGAGGTCTCGAGAGTCGGGTCATTATTCTGGTGCCCGTACCCCAACTGCAGTTCGTCATGGTAGGGGTTATATGAGTCTCCCCGTTCATTCAGCTCTTCCAGCAGCCAGTGGTATTCCAGCTCCTCCTAGACCTCAGGAGCCTTATTATGCACCTCCAGTATCTAGTGCGCCTCTTGCACGAGGTGCTTTCAGTGGTCAGTCCAGCAGACCTGGCCCGAGCCAGTCAAAGCCACCACGTCCTCCCAGAGCTTGTTTTGAGTGTGGTGACACACACCATATGGTGAGGGATTGCCCTAGACTTGGGAGGGGTGCACCTTCACAGACTTCTCAGCCACAGCGCGCTCCGCAGAGTTCCCAGGCTATGGTTACAGCACCAATTGCTACCCCACCTGCCCCGCCAACTAGGGGTGGAGGTTGGGGAGGTAGAGGTCGCCCTAGAGGGGGAGGCCATGCCAGATACTATGCCCTTCCTGCCCGTACTGAGGCTGTCGCCTCCGATTCTGTCATCACAGGTATTATCCTGGTCTGTCATAGAGATGCGTAGGTTTTATTCGATCCAGGCTCCACTTATTCTTATGTGACCTCTTATTTTACCCTGCATTTGGGCGTATCTCGGGATTCTTTGAGTTCTCTCGTTTATGTTTCTATTCATGTTGGAGATTCTCTTATTGTGGACCACGTTTATCGGTCGTGTTTGATTGCTCTTAGACGCTTTAATACCAGAGCCGATTTGTTATTGCTCAACATGGTAGACTTTGATGTTATCTTGGGCATGGACTGGTTGTCACCCCATTATGCTATTCTTGATTGTCACGCAAAAATCGTAACGCTGGCTATGCTAGGTGTACCGCGAGTAGAGTGGAGGGGTACCTTAGATCATACTTCCAGTAGAGGTATTTCGTTCCTTAAGGCTCAACGTATGGTTGAGAAGGAGTGTGAAGCGTATCTAGCTTATGTGAGAGATGTCAGTATTGATACCCCTATAGTTGATTCAGTCCCAGTAGTACGGGATTTCTCTGATGTGTTTCCAGCTGATCTTCTGGGCATGCCGCCCGATAGAGATATTGATTTTGGCATTGATCTATTGCCGGGCACTCAACCCATTTCTATTCCTCCGTACCGTATTGCTCCTCTTGAGTTGAAGGAGTTGAAGGAGCAGTTATAGGAATTGCTTGATAAGGGTTTTATTCGGCCCAGTGTATCACCTTGGGGTGCTCCTGTCTTGTTTGTGAAGGAAAAGGATGGTTCTATGCGTATGTGCATTGATTGTCGCCAGTTGAACAAGGTTACAGTGAAGAACTGTTATCCTTTGCCTCGTATTGATGACCTGTTTGATCAGTTACAGGGTACTCGTGTGTTTTCTAAGATTGACTTGCGTTCAGGCTATCATTAGTTGAAGATTCTGGAGCCAGATATCCCGAAGACTGCCTTCAGAACTCGGTATGGTCATTAGAAGTTCCTTGTTATGTCATTTGGGCTGACCAATGCCTCAGAAGCCTTCATGCATTTGATGCACAGTGTATTCCGGCCATATCTTGACTCATTCATCATTGTCTTTATTGATGACATTCTGGTATACTCCCGGAGTCGGGAAGATCATGAGCAGCACCTGAGGACAGTGCTTCAGACTTTGAGAGAGAAGAAGTTATATGCTAAGTTCTCGAAATGTGAGTTTTGGTTGGATTCCGTGGCATTCTTGGGTCGCGTGGTATCTAGTGAGGGGATAAAGGTGGATCCGAAGAAAGTGGAAGCAGTGTAGAGTTGGCCCAGACCATCCTCAGCTACATAGATCTGTAGTTTTCTTGGCTTGGCGGGTTATTACCGTCGATTTGTTGAGGGATTTTCATCCATTGCAACACCTATGACCAGGCTGATCCAGAAGGGTGCTCCGTTCCAGTGGACGGAAGAGTGTGAGGAGAGCTTTCAGAAGCTCAAGACATCTTTGACTACAGCCCCAGTTTTGATATTGCCTACAGGTTCGGAGCCCAGCCGAGTCCTTGCTTGTGTGGTTTCTCGGTCTTCCTTGTTCGATCGTATCTGGGAGCGTTAGTTTGATGACCCTCATTTGCTTGTCCTCAAGGACAAGGTTCTGCAAGGTGATGCCAGAGATGTTACTATTGGTGATGACGGGGTATTGAGGATGCAGGGTCGGATTTGTGTACCCAATGTTGATGGGCTTCGGGAGTTAATTCTAGAGGAAGCCCATAGTTCGCAGTATTCCATCCATCCGGGTGCCGCGAAGATGTATCAGGATTTGAGACAGCCCTATTGGTAGAGGCGGATGAAGAAAGATATAGTTGGGTTTGTTGCTCGGTGCCTCAATTGTCAGCAGGTAAAGTATGAGCACCAGAGGCCGGGTGGGTTGCTCCAGCAGATAGAGATTTCGGAGTGGAAGTGGGAGCGGATCACCATGGACTTCGTAGTTGGGCTCCCATGGACTTTGAGGAAGTTCAATGCCATTTGGGTGATTGTGGATCGGCTGACCAAGTCCGCGCACTTCACTCCTATGTGTACCACCAATTCTTTGGAGCAGTTGGCGGAGATTTATATCCGGGATATTTTCCGTCTGCATGGTGTTCCAGTTTCTATCATTTCAGATAGAGGTACTCAGTTCACATCACGATTCTGGAGGGCCGTACAGCATGAGTTGGGCACTCGGGTGGAGTTGAGCACAACATTTCACCCTCAGACGGACGGACAGTCCGAGCGCAATATTCAGATTCTTGAGGATATGCTCTGTGCGTGTGTGATGGAGTTTGGAGGTTCTTGGGATCAGTTCTTGCCACTGGCTGAGTTTGCTTACAACAACAGCTATCAGTCCAGTAGTCAGATGGCACCGTATGAGGCCTTGTATGGTAGGCGGTGTAGGTCCCCAGTGGGTTGGTTTGAGCCGGGTGAGGCTAGATTATTGGGCACAGACTTGGTTCAGGATGCCTTGGAGAAGGTTAAGGTAATTCAGGATAGACTTCGTACAGCCCAGTCCAGACAGAAGAGTTATGCGGACCGGAAGGTTCGTGATGTTTCCTATATGGCTGGAGAGCGGGTCTTGCTTCGGGTTTCGCCTATGAAGGGCGTTATGAGATTTGGGAAGAAAGGGAAATTGAGTTTGAGGTTTATTGGTCCTTTTGAGATATTGCGGCGTGTTGGGGAGGTTGCTTATGACTTGCCTTACCTCCCAGCTTGGCACGAGTTCATCCGGTATTTCATGTTTCGATGCTCCGGAGGTATCACGGTGATTCATCGCACGTGTTAGATTTCAGTTCAGTCCAGTTGGACAAGGATCAATCTTACATTGAGGAACTAGTGGCGATAATGGACAGGCAGGTCCGGAAGCTGAGGTCAAAGAATATTGCATCAGTGAAGGTTTCAGTGGCGAGGTCAGCCGGTCGAGGAGGCGACTTGGGAGACCGAGCATGATATGCGCAACCGTTACCTTCATCTTTTCACTACTCCAGGTATGTCTCTATGCTCGTTCGAGGATGAACGAATGTTTTAAGAGGGGGATGATGTAACGACCCGGCCGGTCATTTTAAGAATTAATGCCCCGATCCCCTATTAACTGCTTTCCCCGTGCTTATTTCTGCTATTGTGAGTTGCCGGGAGGATTCGTTTTGAGTTTCAGAGTGTTTTGGGACACTTAGTCCCTAAATAAGAGTTTAAGCTTTAGAATTTTGGACCGTAGTCGGAGCAGTGTGAAGACGGCCTCGGAATAAAATTCCGTTGGTTCCGATAGCTCCGTTGGGTGATTTCGGGCTTAGTTGCGTGTTCGGATTGTGTTTTGAAGGTCCGTAGCTTAATTAGGATTGCAATGCCAAAAGTCAAATTTTTGAAGTTTCCGGTTCAATAGTGAGATTTTGATATCGGGGTCGGAATGGAATTTCGGAAGTTGGAGTAGGTCCGTTGTGTAATTTGGGACGTGTGTGAAAAATTTCAGGTAATTCGGACGCGGTTTGATAGGCTTTTTGATCGAAAGCGGAAATTGGAGGTTTTGGAAATCCTTAGGCTTGGATTGGAGAGTGATTTGTGGTTTTAGCATTGTTTGATGTGATTCGAGGGTTGGAATAAGTTTGTATGATGTTTTAGGAATAGTTGGCATGTTTGGTTGAAGTCCCGGGGGCCTCGGGTGAGTTTCGGGTGCTTAACGGAAGTTGAATCGGACTTAGGAGAAATCTAAAGGTTGCTGAAGTTCTGTCATAACCGCACCTGCGGTTAGGGGACCGCAGGTGCGTTATTGCAGAAGCGATTGAGGAGCCGCAGATGCGGCTATGCTCTTGGAAGCCAGATTCCGCTGGTGCGATAGTTTGAGCGCACCTGCGAGACCGCAGGCGCAGTAGAAGAATCGCAGGTGCGGCCCAGTGCAATTAATGAAATCTCGCAGATGCGCACCTAGGACCGCAGGTGCGGGTACGCAGGTGCGAGGAAGTGGCCGCAGGTGCGGAAACCCTGGGCCAGAACCTATGTAAAGGTTTAGTCGCGATTTTGCCCATTTCTTCACCATTTTCATCCAGATTTTTGAGCTTTTTGGGAGGTTTTTGAGAGAGGATTCAAGAGAGCTTCGAGGAGGTAAGATTTTCGGGACCCAAACTCGTTATTATTGTATTTTCTACCGATTTGGGCAAGGAACACAGGGGAAATAAGGGTTTAATTTGAGGGTTTAGGGTTAAAAAATTGGAGACTTGGAATTGGGGATTTGAGGGGTTGTTTGTGGTCCGATTCTCGTGTTTTTGGTATGTATGAACTCGTGAGAGTGTGTGGATTTTTGCAAATTTTACCCGATTCCGAGACGTGGGCCCGGGGGACTTTTTGGGCGATTTTCCTAATTTCGCGTATTAGCTTCGAATTAATTAGTTGAATTAGTTACTTGAAGTTATATTTACATTATGCAATTACTTTGAATAGATTTGGGCCATTTGGAGTCAGGTACTCGTGGCAAGAACGTCGTATCGAGTTTATTGAGTTGGTTTGAGGTAAGTGGCTTGCCTAACCTTGTGTAGGGGAACTCCTCTTAGGATTTGGTATTGTTGATATATGAAATGCCTTGTACGTGAGGTGACGAGTGCGTACATGTGCTGATCGTTGAAAATCCGGTTTTTATTAAGTAACTACAATTGTGTATTTCTTTCCTGTTTACACTACTTGAAATTTAAGCCTACTGTTAGCTTAGGAAAGCATGTCTAAATGACTCAATTGTTTTACTTGCTCAAACTGCTTTATCTGAATTCTGTGCAGCATGCTAGCTTAGAAATACCCGTTTACCTTGGTATGAGATTGGATTGAATTGAATATTTCTTTGTGTTGTTGTTGTGTGTTTACTTTGGGACTACGGGCAATTTCCCGGTAGTTCCCCCTTGCCTGTTTATTTGGGACTACGGATTGATATTCTGGTAGATCCCCTTGCACAGTTATATGGAACTATGGGACTACACCCGGTGGATCCTCCAGTACTGGGTATTTACATTTGGGACTACGGATCGGGATTTCGGTTGTTCCCCGCGCACTGTGAGTTGGACTACGGGACGACACTCGGGAGATCCACTGGATATTTATATTTGGGGACTACAGGACGGTATCCTGGTAGATCCCTTGTTGCTATCTCTGTGTTGAGCTGTATTTGTTTTGTGATGCTCTCTCTCTCTCTCTCTGTTGTAATTATTGTTATTCTTATTATTATACTGTGTTACCTCATACTGTTTCGTTTTCCTTATGTATATGTATATGACCGGTAGGGCCCTGACCTTCCTTGTCACTACTCGATCGAGGTTAGGTTTGGCACTTACTGCGTACCTTGTGGTGTACTCATGCCCTTTCCTGCACATGTTTTTCGTGTGCGGATCCAGGTTCTTCGACTCGGCCCTACTATCCTTGAGGCGAGGCGATTCTTCAGAGACTTCGAGGTATATATGCCGCGTATGCAGACCGAGGAGTCCCTCTCCATTTTCTCTTGTAGTTATAGCTGCTTACCGTGAAAATAGTAATGACAATTAAATTTGTTGATGGGACTCTAAAAATACGTGATCTATTTTTATGCTAGTTATGGAGCAGTTGATGCTAAGTGAGTAAAGCTTAGGGGTGAGACGCGAGCTAAAATAAAGCAGTAATCGAACTGGGAGATAGCCTTTCGGGGCCTCTAGCTGGTCAATTTGGGGCCTCGAGGTCGGGTCCCGAGCTCGGGCTCGAGCTATCAGGGAGAATCGGGGAAGGGCTAATAGATACAATAATATTAAAGGAGGCTCTTTATGGCCAATGATGAGCAATAAATAAGCAATAAATGTAGAGCAAATATGAAGATAATAAAATGGAGCAACAATATCAAGAGAGTGAGTTAGAGAGAAAAGAGAGAGAGTTTATCATATATTTCATGTCGAGTCTTTGGAGCAACATCAGTCCCGTATAAAATAGTAAAATCCCCTTTGTATATAAGGGGGAAAACTTATGCGGTAAGGCATACATTAGCTGTAAAGGTATGGAGATGGGACGACTGGAAATGACGCCCCGAGTAGGCTCAGAGTAGCCTGGCTAGGCTTTGTCAGACTCAACCGTGACATGCTTAGCCGCGTCTTGGGAACTCCCAATTTTACTCTAGCCCCGACCGCTATCCTCTTAAGGCCGGGCATTGACGGGATCTGAGGGGGAAGGCTCGAGCGCATCTTCGCAGCCTCGAGGCTTCGAGGCGATCTTCCAAAATGCCTTGATGTCGGGAAATTGGACCCTCCGATTTTGCCGCATACAGATAGGCTCCGCGTTTCCTGGATCGAAGTGATAGGAAATGAATTTGACGACCAACTCTTTGAGTTCCCGGTGCCGATGTCATATCGGTGATGCAACCTACGATGTGTGCCTTTGTGACACTCGGGAAATCCATTAGACTTGTCTTTTCGGTGCCATTCAATGCACTGTCGATTCTCGTTCGTCAAAGCGGCAGTACCACCGTCGATTCGGTTTTTCAAGAACGCATTGATTGCGCCTGCCGATCTGTCTTTCAAAAGGCATCGAAGACCGTATGATCTCTCCCTATAAATGGGCGCATTCTGACGCTATTTCTTCAGCTAAGTATCTTCCTTCATTCATTCATCCGTTTCTCTTCACTTAGCTTTTCACCATCTTCTTTTGTTGTTAACTGCCATGTTTGGGGTTCATGGCCCTAAGGCTGTATGGCAGCATTCTTATCAGCTGCGTAGTGGCCTCTTGCCCGAGCTTTTTTATGCCGAACGAGATTATACTGTCTCGATGCTGCTGCTGTTGTTGACTCGAGATGATGATACATGGGGGGCCATCTTCTTCCGACTTTAGAAAGTCATTTGGACTATACACCGCTGCTCACGAGGGGGCTCGGACTATACACCGCTGCTCACCTTCATCCCCCGGCCCGGCGTAGCTTTCCGACCCAGGCTGGTAGCTTGCACAGCTCAATGTCCCAAGAAGTGGATTCAAAGTAGCCGTGTTAGCGACGTCAACTCCCGCCAAGTTTGTTGTTGGTCCGAGGCTCTCTTAGCCGATGAGGGTCCTCGACCTTTGGCGGGCTATGGCATTTTTTCATTCCTTCTGCTCCTCCCACTTTCTTCTTCCTCTTCTCCTCTGAAGTGCTTCTTTGAAGTGCTACTTTGAGGAACCGGGGCGAGTTTGTTAGGGGCATCCATCCAAGGAAATAGCGGTCAAAGGCGTTGCCACCGTAGGTGTACCTTCGAGGGTGGACTAGGTTTTAGGCTTTTACTTTATGCATTCCCTTTTGCTTTTTTGCTTCTGTGTAGGGACCCTTTGTAAGCCTTTTTAATCATATGTAAGGACCCCTCGAGGTCCGTTGTAAGCAAATTTCCATAAATGTAAAGATATTTTTGGACTTCTGTCTTTGATGTTTGCCATATTCCTTTTAATTTTGCGGGGATCCTGAATGTATGCTTTTGCTGACGATTATCGACATCTAGTTTGAATGCGAGTATTTTTCTCGGCTTTGTTTGATAGAAATGGCTCCTTTCTGAGCCCACCATTGTTCCTCGGACCAAGCTTGAAGTGGTCCGATAGGCCCAGGCCGTCGGGACCCTCGAATCACATGGAGATAGCACTTTGAGACTTGAAGTTTTTTGAGAGCGGTGTCTGAGTGAGGGTCGGCTTTGGATACCTGGAGATTTGCTTTGAACTTGGCGTGGATAACCTTTTAAGTCATTGTAGATAGATCCTAGATGATGGGTTACCTGGATTTAGGCGGTGTCCTGAGGTCGAGCCTCTATGGGCGGAGCTCGAAGTGCCTGTTCCTCCTCTTGGTGGGAACCCTTCGAGTTCGGCTACTATCTCGAACCCCGTAACGGTGTTGGAGGTTTTCTGGAGCCTAAGATGGAGGTCCTCGAGGTCGGGAATTACCTCGAGACTGAAGATGGAGTTGTTGGCTTCTTAAAGCCTAACTTCTCTTCGATGGAGGTCCTCGAGGACGAGTGCTGCCTCGGGACTGGAGATGGAGTAGTCGGCTTCTTAAAGCCTAACTTCTCTTCAATGGGGGTCCTCGAGGTCGAGTACTGCCTCGGGACTGGCACTCGAAGTCATTGGCCTCCCGGGGCATATCTCGGGTAGGCGGGCCGTTGCTGTTTCCACGTGTATATGGGGTTGCTTCTGCTTCTTGGGAGATCCCACCTTTTTATAGATAGCTATCTTCTCATTTCTGCGTTGAGTCCTTCGTTACCGTAGCATCGCAGTGTTTGCATAGGTTCCTGCTTTTGCCCTTTCAGTATTGCCGTAGTCATGACTGCTACTTCAGAGTCTTCCTATCAGAGAGGGGAGAGTTCCGCTCCCAGTGCTCAGGATCCGCGGGAGTTTATCTTGAAGACTATGTCTTTGATAGGAGAGGAGCACCTTGAGTTGGTGAGGAGAGACTGCGGATGGGGAGAGAAGGTAGCGCTACAGGTGCTTTCCCCGGATGAGGGTATCGCTGACCCTGCCGATGGATTACTGAATGTATATACATATCCCTTCACACTGGGACCTCTTGACAAGGTCGTGCTCGACTTTTGTGTGAAGTATCGGGTTACCTTGGCCCAGGTACACCCGTCGTTTTGGCGAACAGTGTTGATGATGAGGTTTTTTGTGGAGAAAGCGGGACTTGAATTCACGCTCAGCCATCTCGTCAGGCTGTACCGGCCCTTTCACCATCGAGGTCTGCTAACCTTGCGGTGCCGTTCGTCTACGCCTTTTGTTGTTGATAATGATGAAGGCGGAGATCGGGATTGGGCTAGTCGTTTCGTTCGGGTCCGAACGACTGACGTTGTCCCCATGGAGTTTATGCCAATCCCTGAAGAATGGAACTATATGCTTGAGTGGAGCGTCCTGTGCTTTCTCAGATTTGTTCATGTTGAAAGTTAGTCTCGTAATCGTGTTTCCTTCTTTTCTGCAGCGATTTCATGGGCGTCGGGCGAAGTTCCTGATCTTCCTGGTTGGGTTCGGAAGCTGGAGACCCACTCGACTTGCGACGGGCGCAGATGGCGAGCGGCATCTCGGGGCAGATGGGAAGCAAAACGTCATGGTGCGTGTGTATATTGCTTTTCCCTTGTCCCTTGTTTATTTGGAGAGAAATTCTCCGCTTTTTATGTATTAATCTTGCTGCTGCAGGTATCGGAGAGCCTCCGAAGGCGAGGCTGTGCCCCTCCGTAGAGGAGGAGGGGTTGTCGGGTTTCGAACTGAAGGATGTCAATAGTAAGCTGGAAATGTACTTGCAGGGAGATGGCGCTTGTGGCAAGGCAGAACGGGGCCGGGCCTCCGAGACGAAAATATCGCCTGGGTCTGTCGCGCCCGAGGTTTCCGGTTCTGGAAAGATAGCTCCTCCGAGCGATCATGTTTCGACCGGGGTCGATTCTTCCGGGGCTAGATCGACAGATATGTGCTCGGCCTTCGAGGAAGTCTTCTGACTTCACTTTGAGGTGAGCTTCGTCATAGGCCTCCTGAATCCGCATCTTCCCCTTTCTTAATGGGTTTTTCGTTTTGAAGGCTTTTGACGGGCTTAGGTCCGAGCTGCTCCGTCATGGAGCTAGGCTCCGGAAAGCTCTGGATGTGGATAGATCCCTTAGGCTCCTTTGCGAGGAGAAGGAAGCCGAGTTGGCATACTGGCGAGGCGAGGTGTATCGGAGCTTGAATTACGGGAGCTATTTGATGGAGCAGGTAACTTCCCGTCCTGGTTGAGTATGCGTTTCGCTTTTTAACTTCTAAGGTTAACTCTCCGCCTACCTCAGCTGCAGAAAAAGATGAAGGCCTTGGAGCGTCTTAGGGGCGAGGCCAATCGAATCAGGAATGACTGTAGCGAGCTGAGAGCTCGAGCGCAGGTCCAAGCCTTAGAGGAGAAAGACGCATCGGCTACACTTTCGGCCCTCGAGGTCCAACTCCGCTTAGCTCGTGGCAACGCTTCAGTTCAAGCAGATATGATCACGAAGCTTGAATCCGAACTCTCGAGGGTTAGTGGTGAGATCATTGATGCTCGGACCGAAGCGGTACTGAACCGTACTAAGGCCGATCAGGAGATGGCGATTCATTTGAAGGGTGCTACCGACGCCCAAGCCGAGTTGAATAGGGTCCTTGATCGTGGAGAGAAGATCGAAGAATATGCTCGTTGCAAATCTCGGAGAAAGGTTCTCGAGGAGATCAGTGTCAGGGGTTTTATTCTCTCGGAAGAGTTGGCGTGAGCGAGGGCGGACGAGCACGATGCTCGGTTACTCCTGTCCGATGCCGAGGAGAGTGAAGATGAGGCCGATATGCCGTAGCTCTCGGGGGTGGGGCGTAGACCTCGCCATCCCGTATGTAGTACCTTTTAGAGTATGTTTGTAGATGGAGAATGTATTTTTCCGCGTATGTACCTGAAAAGAAAAACCTTTTGCGGCTTTTTTGTTCTTCTGTTCCCCCTTTTGTTTTGCTTATGGCCAGGTGGACTGGTTTCAGAGTCGGTGAGAATTATCAGATCCGTGATACGGCCATGGGGCTCATTAAGCAGGCCCGGGGGCTCTTACGCTCCTGGTCGGTGCGACCTTTGACGTAAGCAGGCATTTGAGCACTTATGCTTTTGTTCAATTATTTCGGGTAGAGTCTTCGAGTCGGGTTTCGACTCGAGCTCATATATCCCTCAAGCTTTTTATGTTTGCATGGGTCGGTGGCCTTTACGTTTTAACTCTCTTGGATCGAGTCTCCGAGTCGGGTTACGACTCGAGCTCAGTCGACCCTCAAGTTTTATGCTTGTATTTGGCGGGCGACAATGGCTCTTACGCTTCACCCTTAGGAGTGTGTGTGGCCCTGAGGCTCGTTAGGCTGGCGACAATGGCTCATACGCTTCGCCCTTAGGCGTATGTGTGGCCCTGAGGCTCGTTAGGCTGGCGACAATGGCTCTTACGAGCCCTTAGGCATATGTAGGCTTTATTTTCCTCTCGTTAAGGACTTTTGCAATGATTTTGCCTGACTTGTCGTCGGTTCGGGAAGAACCTCGATTTCCAGTCGTTAGTGGCGGTGTTCGAGCACCTTGTAAGGTTTGGCTCGTAGGCTGAGTAGCTCGAAGCCTTATGATTTGGAGCTGACATGGTCGAAGCTCTTTTGCCTGTTGAGGGTAGCCTGTTTAACCGGTTCTTTTCGAAGTAGATTCGAAGTAATGGCCTATGATTTTGTAGCGGCGGTCGGGCGTCCCCGAGTCACGTTAGTTTGGCTGGTGCAGTCATATGACCGTAGTCATTTATGTTTGGTCGGAGCCATTTTTTGGTCCCGAGTATGGTAGTTTAGGCGTCTATATCGAGGGTATGCCTTTTTAGGGGTCTTACAAATTCGATATATAGCCTGAACTTCGAGATCGATTTTATGCCTGTAGTATGGTCTTACAAAACCTTCATGCCTTTTGAGGTCTTACAGTTTGTGTTGTTGCTTTGTGCAAGTTTTACAAGACCGAGTCTGCCCGCTCGGGGTTTTATGACCTCGAGTTTTTTGCTGAATGGCGATTGGCGATAGTCTCCGAGTCATCGAGTTCGTTTTGTCTTGAGATCCGTTACTCGTGAGCTCGGGGTTGCCTCATTGAGGGCTTACGACTTAGGAGATTCCGACCCTGAGGTCGCGCGTATGCTGAGTTCTTTGGCGCCAATATCCGAGTATTCGGTACGCTTTCTTTTTGGAGATATTTCATGATTTTCGTGTTGCCTCGTTGAGGACTTACTAATTTGGAGTTCCGACCCTGAGGTCATGCGGGTGCCGAATTATCGACGCCAGTCTCTGAGTATTCGGGACATTTTCTGATGGAGGAATCGTTCTGGCGAAAACGCTGGGTTTTTCTTGGAGCATGAGTCATGTTGGCAAAAAGCATTCTTTTGATTATTTGACATTAGTACATGTGCCTCCACCATCGGGGGCTTGGTTGTGCGGACACAGTTCATTCGACCGCTTGGTCCGGTACATCATTTTCCCATTGGGACCTTGTTTGCCATGTCTTGGTTCTTATGAGAGGATGATCTTCCGAAAGGATGTCCTTTGGCGTTCGTGATTGATAGCAAAAAGAAGCCTTGAAGACTTGTTGGATTCCCCTTAGGCAGCATATAGGTGTTGCCTCGTTAAAAACCTTACCGGGGAAGGCTAATAAATTCCTTACTAATCACTTGTTTGAAATAGCTTTAGACAAGGTTGCTGGTGGCATGTTCTCTCTCGGCGCATGTTAAGCAGAGTTTGCTAACGTGCATGGGCAGCATGACAATTCCGGCCACCACCGCTATAACGCCATCGGCGAGCTCAGTCACACCAGTCACAACTGTACCAGCGCATGCAAAGCCACTAACATTTGGAAGCTTTCTTCCAATTCAGTTTCAAACTATCAGAGAAGACCCAGATGAAGATGTAGCTAATGTCCAACAGAACTTAGCTGTAAAACGAGCGGCGAGAAGAACAGGAGAAGAGATTCCACGCCGGCTCCAATTTTCTGACCTAGCTAAAACTACAACACATTCTTCATCCATGACTCAGGAACCTGTACCAGTGGAACAGGAACCAATTGAACAAGGAAAAAGAATAGGTGAGGAGAAGCCATACAAGAGGAATCGTAGCTCTCAAATAGGGAAAGCTCTCACATATATCCCACCAGATCTACAGGGTGATACAATTTTAGTAACAACTGAAGAGGAAGACATAAAGGAACAACAAAATTATTGGAATAATGCACTCATCGGGTACGTATTGGGTGAAAATCCATATTTCAAATCTATGGAGAACTATGTTGAAAATGTGGGATTTCGTTAATACTCCAAAGATATTATACCATGATGATGGCTATTACATATTTAGATTTGATTCACTTGAAGATAGAGACAAAGTTATGCAATTAGGGCCTTACACTTTTCATAACAAACCATTTATTTTGAAGAATTGGTCACTTGATTTTGTCTTTGATCCGGATTGTTTGAATATGATTCCACTGTGGGTAAGATTTCCAAATCTACCGGTGGGATTTTGGTCAGCTGAGGCCCTAAGCAAATTGGCAAGTGCAATAGGAAAGCCAATGTACACAGACTTATACACTGCTGAGATGGATAGAATTTCATTTGCTAGAGTCCTTGTAGAAGCAGACATTTCTCATCCTTTGCCAAATGATATTTTACTTCGAACTCCTGTAGGAGTGATTCATCGAAGCATAGAGTATGACTGGAAGCCTAAATTTTGTATGGACCGTGCAAAAGTTGGGCATACCACAGAAGACTGCAGACAGAACAAGCAAATAGGAACAAATGGAGCATTTGTAGAACAGAACAGGAGAAGGAGAAGGGGCAAAAGAAGAAGGAAAGTGGAAACTAAATGGGTAGCAAAAGAGGTGACTGTTCCAACAGCTGAAAAAGATGATGCTACAAAGGAGACTGAAACTAAAAAAAATGCAGTAGGCTCACAAATGGAAGATAGGCAGTTGGACAGGAATGAATTTCCAGCACTCTCAGAAGTAATAAGGAATGAGAGAAGATATGAAAAGAGAGTGGTTGTGTCTACTGTGGAAGAACCAAGTTGTTCTACTAGCCAAATTAATACCACAAATAGATTTGAGATTCTGAATCAAGGTGGTATTGCAGCTGATACTAGGCAGGGTGGACAAATCCACCCTACACCTCCATGATAATCAGTACGTGGAACATTAGAGGGCTGAACAAGCCCTTTAAACAGAAGGAGTTGGTGCTCTTTCTGAAGAAGTACAAGGTAGAGGTAATGGGGCTAGTTGAGACAAGGGTGAAAGAGAATAAGGCAAAAAGAATAGCCCAGAAGACTACAAAGGACTGGAAAGTACAGTATAACTATAATTGTGCATATAATGGGAGAATTTGGTTAATATGGAAGCCTCATATCCACATTCAGATTCTTATGGTTGATGCACAGTTTGTCCATTGTGAAGTGGAAGAACAAATCAGTAAGAAGAAATGGCTTTTCACTGTTGTATATGCTTATAATGACTTGAACTCAAGGCAGCAGTTATGGGAGAAGCTTATTGGTATAGGTTCTAATATTACAAGTGACTGGCTAATTAGTGGTGATTTTAATAATATCTTACAATCAGATGATAGAATAGGAGCTCCTATAACACTGGCAGAGGTACAAGGATTTAAGGAGTTCTTAGACAAAATACAACTCACTCCCTTGAAAAGCACAGGATGGTATTATACATGGTGTAATCAAAGGGATGAAAATGTGAGGGTGTACGAGATAGTTAGGCTTTTGGGAATTTCAGTTGGATGATGAACAATGGGCATATAGAGGCAGAATATTTGAACCCTGGGGTGTCTGATCATTCTCCTATATTGATGAACTGCCAAACTTGTATAATTCAACAATATTTGCATCCTAGACCTTTTAGACTGTATCACACTGTACTTCACCATCCTGAATTTACAAGGATAGTGAAAGAAGTATGGGTGCAGAATGATAGAGATTTTGGGAAGGCAAGGACATGGTATAAACGCAGGAAACTGAAGGAGGCATTGAAAGGCTAGAACAACTATATGGCATCTTATCAGTAAAAACTGAGTCAAGCAAAGCAGAAGTTAGAACTGGTTCAGCATCAACTGTCTCTACAACCTTTAAGGCAGGAGTGCATAGAAGAAGACAAGGTAGCCTTGCTAGAAGTGGAGAAATGGAGTAACATTGAGGAGCAGGTGATGAGGCAGAAGTCTAGAGCTACTTGGATTCAACATGGAGATGCAAATACCAAGTACTTCCATGCTCAATGGAAGATGCATACTAACAATAATGCTATTGTCTCTATTCATAATGATTCAGGTATCAAATTAACAGATCCTAAACAGGTGGAGGAGCAATTTTTGGATTTCTTTAAGAAACTAATGGGTGAGGCATCACCAGTGCACCCTTGCCCAGATGCTGAGGTGATTGAAAAGGGACCTTGTCTAACAAGGCAACAACAACTGGAACTGATCAAGTCAGTCACCGAGGAAGAGATATTGGGAGCTATTAAAAGCATGCCAACTAACAAGGCTCCAAGGGTAGATGGTTTTCCAGTAGAATTCTACACAAATCAATGGGAGGTGATCAAAGCAGATGTGATTGCTGATGTCTTGGATTTCTTTAAGACAGGGAAGCTGCCAAAGGCCATTAATAGCGCTGCTATTACTCTCATCCCTAAAGTTCCTAATCCTACACAGGTTAAGGACTTTAGGCCAATAGCATGCTGCACAACTATTTACAAGATTATCACAAAGATCATCACTAGGAGATTAAAAGCAGTAATGAACTATCTAGTAGGCGACTCTCAATCAGCTTTCATTGAAGGCAGGAATATAACTGATAACATCCTATTCACCCATGAACTGTTCAAAGGCTACACTAGGAAAGGTATATCTGCAAGATGCAGTCTCAAGGTTGATCTTAGGAAAGCCTATGATACATTGGATTGGTTCTACTTGAAGAGGATAATGATTGGATTGGGATTTCACACAGATTTGTATGTTGGATAATGGAGTGCATAACAACTGTATCCTACTCTTTGACCTTAAATGGAGGACTCACAAAACCATTTAAAGGCAAGAGGGGGATAAGACAGGGTGACCCTGTGTCACCCTACTTATTTGTGATAGCTATGGAGTACTTGAAAAGGGAATTTAGTCAACTGGCTTTAAACAAAGAGTTCCACTTTCATCCAAGGTGCAAAAGACTAGGAGTGGTGCATGTGTGTTTTGCTGATGATCTATTGATGTTCTGCAGAGTTGATTTGCAGTCAATTAAGCTACTGCAGGATGTATTTTTGAAATTTTCAAGAGCCTCAGGACTACAGGAAAATCCTGACAAAAGCTCAGTATACATTGCAGGTACAACTGAGAGGATGAAAGAACTTATCTTGCAGGAGTTGGGTTATAATGAAGGCATCTTACCCTTTAAATACTTAGGGGTTCCATTAGCTCCTAAAAAGCTATCTAATCAACAGTGTTGGCCATTGGTTGAAAAGATTACTGCAAGGATCAGTTGCTGGACCTCAAAACTATTGTCATATGCTGGAAGATTGCAGCTCATCAAGTCAGTGATTTTTGGGATGCAGTCTTATTGGGCTCAGGTATTTTTACTACCAAAGAAGATCAGCAAAATGATAGAGGCAATATGCAGAACCTTCATATGGACATGGCAGGATGATATATCCAGAAGTGCTTTGGTAGTATGGGACATGGTCTGTTTACCACAAACAATGGGAGGGTTGAATGTGATTAACCTGTGCAACTGCAATAAAGCTGCAATAATAAAGCACTTGTGGGCAATTACAAAGAAGAAAGACTGCTTGTGGATTCGATGGTTCTATTCCTACTACATAAAGAACAGAAGCATTGACACCATGCCTATACCTAAGAGTGCAGCTTGGGTAGTAAGAAAGATTATTGAGCAAAGGAAGTTTATATTAAATCTACCAACTCTACAAGGCAATGTGCAAGAAAGATTGGACTCCTTACAGAGCACAAGTGGTAAATTCAGTATCAAGAAGCTATATAACTTTCAAACTCCTCAGGGTCAGAAGGTATACTGGAAAAGTATGATTTTACATCCTCATACACATCCTAGACACAAATTCAATATGTGGCTGGCCATTCAAAGGAGACTACCAACAGTGGATCGACTGCAGAAAATAGGCATTCAAGTAGCTCAAGTGTGTGTATTCTGTGGTCAGGAAGAAGAGATATTTGAACATCTATTCTTTGAATGCTCCTACACAAGTGATGTCTGGAAGAGATTGCTAAACTGGATGGGAATCCAAAGACAGATTCAAACTTGGGAGGAGGAACTGCAATGGGTGACTTATCATGCTAGGAAGAAGAAAGGAATTGGCAACATTATTGTAGCAGTGTTTGGCATGCTGCTGCACAGTTTATGGAGGGACAGGAATTCGATCAGATTGCAAAATGGAAGCACCTCAGCAGAGCAGATATGCCGAGAGATCACTTCATATGTTCATATCAAAAGCCATATACATAGCAATTGGCAGGAACATATGGAAGCTCTAAACAGATATCCATAGTTAGGCTACTAGAGTAATCCTGTATTCATGTTTTATTTCGGTATCATATTAGTGAGCACATGTATAGGATATGAACACATATAGCTGACTAGTATAGTTATATAGGGAGACATCTCTGAAATGTTGGAGTCAAGTATAGTCTAAGAAGAGAAAAGGAACTGGTCAGCAGGTCCTACTATGTACAGAACAATATTGATAAATGAAAATGTTAGTTTATCGAGAAAAAAAAACCTTGCCGGCAAAACCCTCTTCGGGGACAAAAGCTCGGTCGAAGGAAAAGAGTGCAACGGATGCTTTTGAAACCTTAAGGGGTCTTCGGGCCGGGTATGCGCTTATGACCGCTTTGTTCGAGTGCCTGTACAAAGGATTAGTATAAAATATAAACTGAAAAGGGAGATGGTTATACCTTATCGTGGGATGCGTTTGGCGACGTTCCGAGGTCTGACACGCCTCTGTTGTTTGTGGTGAGGACTCGGTACGGTCCTCCACTGTGTGCAATCGGGCTTAGCCGAAGATGCAGTTTGATTATCATTAGGCTCTCTCGAGAGTGGAGATATTGGCGCTGGTGTCACGTCGTGCACCGCGAACATTTCCCTTGCCGCGTGCTGTTCCCCGTGGACGGTTCTAATCCCGTCTTTTGTCAAGAATTTCATCATTTGGTGGAGGGTGGACGGTACCGCTCTCATGCAGTGTATCCACGGTCGTCCGAACAGGGTGTTGTACCTCATGTCTCCTTCGATGACATGGAATTTGACGTTTTGGGTCGTGCCGGCCACGCTGACCGGGAGAGTGATCTCTCCTTTTGTTGTCTCACTTGCCATGTTGAATCCGTTGAGGACTCGAGGGGCAGGCACGATTTGGTCTAGCAGTCCGAGCTGCTCTATTACGTTCGACCTGATAATGTTGGCCGAGCTACCTGGATCCGCGAGTACACGTTTTATTTGAAGCGTATTTACGAGGAAAGAGATTACCAGTGCGTCGTTATGAGGTTGGGACAGGGTCTCAGCGTCCTCCTCGCTGAATGTGAGGGCATCTTCGGGTACGTATCCCCGGGTTCGCTTTTCTTTGGTGATGGATATTTTCGTCCTTCTCATCACGGGTTCATGAGGAGCATCGACGCCCCCTAATATCATGTGGATAACATGTCGTGGCTCGTTTGCTTCATTCTTCTTGGTCGCCTCTCTTTCTCGGAACTGGTTTTTGGCTCGGTCACTCAAGAATTCTCTGAGATGGCCTCTGCTGAGTAACCTGGCCACCTCCTCTCGTGGCTAGTGACAATCCTCGGTCCTGTGGCTATGCGTGTTGTTGAATTCGCATACCAGGTTATGATTCCTTTGGGAAGGATCCGATTGTACAGGCCTGGGCCATCTGGTCTCCTTGATTTTGCCGATGGCGAACACGATGTCTAAAACATCAACGTTGAAGTTGTATTCTGATAGGCGTGGTGCCCCTGTTGGCCCCATGCTTCCGTCGAATTCGGCTCTGTTAATGAACCCTCGGGGATTCTGCCCTCGGTTGATCGGTTGGTCGTTGCGAGGCGGGTTGCGTCTCGGGGCATTTCTCTTGTCTTCGGTATATGGCTAATACCTTTCTTTATTTGGCTTCGACTCCTTTCCAAAGAGCATGTTCAGGTATACTGAGCCTGAAGGGGCTCCCAATTGATCATCCTCGACCCTGATCTTTGACTGGTATCGGTTGTGGACATCCGACCAGGTTACGGCAGGATGCTCGATCAGATTTTATTTCAGCTGCCGCGTGGCCACTGAAATCCGCTCGTTTAGGCCTTGAGTGAAGGACTGTACCTCCCAGTCGTCGGAGACCGGGGGTAGTTCCATTCATTCCGTTTGAAAGCGCGACACGAACTCTCGCAGCATTTCGTTCTCCCTTTTGCCTGATCTTTAATACGTCAGATTTCCTCGTTGCTACATTAATGGCACCGGCGTGTGCCTTTATGAAGGAGTCCGCCAGCACGACGAATGAGTCTATGGAGTTGGGAGCTAGATTATGGTACCACATCAAGGCCCCTTTCGAGAGCGTTTCCCCGAACTTCTTCAGTAAGACGGACTCGATCTCATCGTCTTTTATGTCGGTGCCCTTTACTGCGCACGTGTAGGCGGTAACGTGCTCGTTCGGGTCTGAGGTCCCATTGTATTTCGGGAGTTCTGGCATTCTGAACTTTTTTGGGATGGGTTTCGGAGCAGCTTCCTCCAGGAACGGCCGCTGCACGAACTTCCTCGAATCTACGCCTTTCAGGACCGGGGGCGCGCACGGGATTTGGTCGACCCTGGAGTTATAAGTTTCGACCTTCTTGTCGTTGGCAGCTATCATCTTCTCGCCCGACTCGATCCTTCTGGTAAGATCCTCGAGCATTTTTACGATAGCAGGGTCGGCTATCGAACCATTATTGATCAGTCTCTCTGGTACCCGTTCGGCTGGGGGAGTTGTCCCTGGTGCTACGGTGCTGGGAGTTTTCGGGTGGCTTTACAGCTGAGCGATAGCCAGCTGTTGTGCCTGCAACATTTCAAAAATAACATGAAGGCTAACTTCCTGTTCTTCCCGAGCTGGGGTTTTTCGGGCTTCCTGTTGGTCGTCTTGCTGCACGCTTCTGTCGGCGTGTGAGGTTTCGTCGACCTGCTATGCGTCTTGCGAACCCGCGTCTGCTAGAATCGGTCCAGGTGCATTATCGGGGTTCAGTGGTGGCGCGCCGATGATTGGAACAGCTACACCATTCTCTCCGTGGTTTTCAAGGTTGTTGTTCTCAACTCTTTTTACTGAGCCAGATATTTTGACCTGAAATCGACGATCTTTGACAAGAAGAAGTGTGAAAGATAACTTGTGTTGTGTGACGAAACTAGCAAGAAAATAATCACTATTATTTTTAGCCCCATGGTGGGCGCCAAACTGTTTACCGTGAAAATGGTAATGACAATTAAATTTATTGATGGGACTCTAAAAATACGCGATCTATTTTTATGCTAGTTATGGAGCAGTTGATGCTAAGTGAGTAAACTTTAGGGGTGAGATGCGAGCTAAAATAAAGCAGTAATCGAACTGGGAGATAGCCTTTCGGGGCCTCTAGCTGGTCGATTTGGGGCCTCGAGGTCGGGTCCCGAGCTCGGGCTCGAGCTATCAGGGAGAATCGAGGAAGGGCTAACAGATACAATATTATTAAAGGAGGCTCTTTATGGCCAATGATGAGCAATAAATAAGCAATAAATGTAGAGCAAATATGAAGATAATAAAATGGAGCAACAGTATCAAGAGAGTGTGTTAGAGAGAAAAGAGAGAGAGTTTATCATATATTTCATGTCGAGTCTTTGGAGCAACATCAGTCCCGTATAAAACAGTAAAATCCCCTTTGTATAAAAGGGGGAAAACTTATGCGGTAAGGCATACATTAGCTGTAAAGGTATGGAGATGGGACGACTGGAAATGACGCCCCGAGTAGGGCTCAGAGTAGCCTGGCTAGACTTTGTCAGACTCAACCGTGACATGCTTAGCCGCGTCTTGGGAACTCCCAATTTTACTCTAGCCCCGACCGCAATCCTCTTAAGGCCGGGCGTCGACGGGCTCCGAGGGGGAAGACTCGAGCGCATCTTCGCAGCCTCGAGGCTTCGAGGCGATCTTCCAAAATGCCTTGATGTCGGGAAATTGGACCCTCCGATTTTGCCGCATACAATAGCCCTTCTGTATTTCTTTTGATTTAGACATTCCGGAGTTAGAACACTATGTAGTATCCATAACTTGTGATTCGTGAGTTTTCGGGTTTTGGGAGTTATTGAGTTTTTGAGATTTTGTATTGGTTTATGCTGAGCGGCATCTTAAACGCTTCTATATTGTTTATCTTCAGTTTTATTAGTTTTTTCGCATTTTGTTTCCTTTCCGCAAATTGTTAGGCTTACCTAGTCGTAGAGACTAGGTGCCGTCACGACATGTTCACGGAGGGCGAACTTGGGTCGTGACATTCTTTATTATTTTCACTAGTTTACTTCCACTTTTTGATTATCCCTCAAATCTTATATGAAGACTGAATTGATTATTGATGGAAGGGAACCAGCTAATTGAATTATTCCACGTAAAATTGTCGCGTGAACTCTACCCTTCACTATTTAAGATGAATACTGCTTTATCTCTTCTTCAATCAGCTTTCCCTATTTACGAGCTCTACTTCCCCCCTAAATTATGTAAATTATGTTTTCTCAAAGATAATACTAAGTTTTTAATTTAGACATATATTACATTTGTAATTGTAATCTAGTGTGGTGGCAATTGATGCTCGTGGTGTTTGGCTTTCTAATTAATCAATTGGGAAGCCAATCAATTTTGTTCAATGACTATTAAAGAGGCGTTGCAAATTGTGACTCGCAAAGGATGAGGAGAAATTATATTTATCAGATGTATAGGAGTTGGATGTAATAGATGAGCACGGTTCCGATCTGTCATGCAATAAATGAGCCCGGTTTCGACCGTATACACAAACACAAGATTATGGAATCAAGCTATTAAAAGAACAAGAAACAAACAAGATAAAATAGGACAGGCTGTGAATTGTAATGAAGCTAATATATTAGAGGGACAAATATGGAGACAGCTACAACATAATAATATTGAACCCCAGTGCATTGCTGTTGGACTTGTTGTTGTGGATGAATGGTTTATGTTTATTTTTCAGAAACTGATAGTTCATGCTCATTGCCCCATCAATTGGGGCCTTGCAAACTAATTATTAGAAAGACTTTAATGCAAATTCATTTGGGATTTCTTGGCCATGTTCTTTGTTGGTCCCTGGAAAAATTGATATGAACACAATCAATGATGGGGTCATCTATCATCCACTTCTTAAATTAAAATTACCAACAAAGAAGAAGAAAAATAAAAGGACGATGGGGTCATCTGTGAAACTGTACATGTAGAGTCTAATAATGCGCTTTCATTTGAATTCGAATTTAGTGTTCTTTTAATTAGCTTCATCTTCCCCAATCCATTATGTTAAGTAGGGCTGTTCATTTGGATTGGATATTCGAAATCCGAACCGATCAATTTCGGATTTCGGATTGTGTTTATTAAAATTTTGGATTTCGGATCGGATTCGGATTGGTATAATTTTAATACGATCCAATCCGATCCGATCCGAAATCCAAAATTATTAGGTGATGATAGGCTATAATTGCATATTTTAGTCGCTTATTACACTCTAATTTACTGCACTTTAATTGAGTTTGAGCTTTAATCGCTAGTGTTTTGCACTAATTGTGTATTTTATGCCTTGCAGGAGTGATTCCGAGCTATGTAGATATTATAGAATGAATTCAAGTGATTTGGAGCTTTGAAGTCTGAGTAAAAGCCCAAGGAATCAAGCCGGGATCGTGTTCGGGAATCAACGGATGATAGTTAAGAACGAAATGGAGAATCGAGTGGGCATACGGTGCATTGTCTAGTAAAATGCACATAACTTTCACTCAAAATTCCGTTTGGGCTCCACAATATATTGTTGGAAAGCTATTTGAAAGGGCTACAACTTTCATATTTTGCATTTGTGCGAATTCCCATTGCCGCGCTGCACATTGAATAGTTGTAGCTAAGCCTTAGTTCTCTGTGGGATTCAACTCCGGACTTGTAAACCGGATTATATTTGCAACGACCGCTTAGTCCTTTTTATAAGGCATAGTTTGGCATGATCATTAGGTCATGTATAAATACTAAACTTTAATTTATGATAGTTAGTACTTCCTTTACATTTTCCTCCAATTTATTACCTTTACAATCGATGGATTTAGCTATATTGGCACCATAGTACTCTCATAATTGCATAAACATGAATTTTTCTTACTGTATTGTCTTTTTTACAAAGAAATTATACATATGAGTTTGCAACTTTGAGGCATAATAATCCGATCCAAAATCTGAAAATCTGATCCGACCCGACATTAATTCGAATTGCATTTTCTAGAATCCCAAATCCGAAATCCGATTCGAAATGTGCTAAATCCGATCTGATCCGATCCATGCATAGTCCTGCTGTTAAGTACACAAATAGCCATTTTTAGGGCTGCTATATAGGGATTGGCCAGTACTTATTTTTTCCTGAAAATTTAAGCCAAAAATCTTAACTTCAGAACTTTGTGTCCTGAAAAATGGAACTGAAAAATTAAAATTCTGGATACACTGGCTAATTTCTAAATAGCATCACTCCAGAATGGCTACCTGGTCTCATTTCTATAAAGGAATCTCATAATGATATGGGTTTGGGAAATTATTATTCAATGAGATAGTTTAATCAAAATAGCCGTTCATCCAATTACTTAAACTAAAAATATTTGGAGGATGTATAATATATCTATAATTCATATATAATTTATCTATAACCGTGTAAAATCTATGTATCGCCTAGGAAAAGTTAACAAGGAATCCAACCGGCTATTTATGTAAAGATCTGGCATATAATGGATTATTTGTTTAAGTGATAAGACCTCGCCTGCACAGCCCAATTAAATATCTTCTTGAATTCTCCAGACCCTAGACTTTGTAGAGACAATATGATTTGGAAAAACGACACTATATAGCCGTTGTATAAATAATAGTCAAAAAAATATATAAAATTTGTATATTTGTATATATAT
>NW_017673262.1:114277-121993 GCF_001879085.1 Nicotiana attenuata
TATATATATATATATATATATATATATATATATATATATATATATATATATATATATATATATATATATATATATATATATATATTCTGTATGTTATATACGAAAATTATACAAATTTTATAGTATATAATTTTGGCTATCAGATATAAATAGTTTCTGACACGGGCTAAAAGTGATAATACCTCATACGATGGGTCTACTAACTTTTGGCCCAACTACACACGACAGTAATTATATGTTCCTCTATACGTTAATGTTCCGAAGTTATTATTATAAGGAATTTTTACCTCATATAGCAAAGGTTAACACCTTATTTATTTTAAATAAATATCATTTAAAAAAATTATATTTTATAGATACCTTTTAATATTTATAGCAAAACATCTAATTTTGGTTACCTCCTACCCCTAAGCCACTAAATACGCTATTCAGTTATACTATTTTCTTTCTCTCTCTACTTTGATACATGCCATTCTCTTCCCCCATTCCCTGAAAACACGATGCTCAATCTCAAAATTCCTCTCACCCACATCACCTACCATTAGTCACAAACGGTGATTTTGCCTGGTATACCACGAAGACTTCTCCGACTTTTCCCCTCAATTTTGTGCAACCCAAAATTTGGTCAATCCCTCTGTGCTTCACGGGTCTTTCATCTGGAGAGGACTATATGTTGATGAAGGAGTTTTAGGTAGACAACAGCAATATAGTTCTCCTGCAATACAAATACGTGCGATGGACGTTGTATAAGTTACATACCATTTACAAAAAGACATGTAGTGTTCAGGGTTTTTGCTCGACGGCGGATTCGCCGGAAATTAGGGTTTGTTCTTGAACAAAGACGAAGGAGTTTGGGGCTGAGCAACTTGATTTTCTGTTAATATATTTCAATGTATTTTCAACGTATCGCGCTGTATTTTCATGTATTTCGTTGTATTCATTGTCTTTTTTTTCATTGTAATTCATTGTATCTCGCTGTATTCCATGTATTTCATTGTATTCACTGTCTTTTTTTATTGTATTTCAATGTATCCCGCTGTATTCTATGTATTTCATTGTATTCAATGTCTCGTTATATGCCATGAATGTATTCATATATTTTTTTTTAATTAACATAATTTATGTATTCAGATGTATTATATAATTTCTCTGATTATTGCTATATTTTTGGGGTATTTTTCGGTTGAGAATCTTTTTTATAACTGGAAATACAAAATTTGTGTGTTATAATTGAGTTTGTTGAGTTATATTAGGAGTCTATTATGTTAATTGATTCACTTTTCATTTAAAAACAGTGTAACCCCCTGTTTCACGCCGTGAACACAGTCAAATACAATAATTTGTCCAGCTGCAATTCCATGTTTCACGCCATGGATGTCACGACCCATTTTCTGAACAAGCCGAGACCGGCACTCGATCACTAAACATGACCGAGCGAACCATCTCTGCTTATCAAACCTATTATAACTCCAAACTTTATATGTAACAAAGCAATACTCTAACCAAATACTTTTGATTAATTCAAATATTTAAATAAATCAACTCCAAAACTTTACTCGTAGTAACTACTGAATTATTGCTAAGTTATTATAAAAGGACATCTGAATCTCAACCCAATGACTATGTCTATGAAGCCTCTACTGATAAACTGACGCACTACTCAGGACATGAGATTTCCTGGCCAGTTCCCTAAGTAAACAAAGAAATAGCTAAATAAAAATGACTCTAAGGAATACTCCACGAACAAAAGTGTAGCTCACCAATAGCACTGGAAGGGAAGGAAGTCCTAACTCGTAGTCTGCTCGCCTGCAAATCCGGTTCCTACGTTGTACCGCAGACCAACGTAGGTTCCCAAAAGAGAACGTCAGTACCATCCATTGTACTCAGTGAGTCTCAACAACAGGGGCGAAACTTTAATAACATATACATTACGAGCAAAGGTTCTAAATGCATGTAAAACATAAAGCGTATAAGAATAATTATAAATAATCGCATAATAGCAGTTTATGAATATTCTAAAAGAAATTCTTTTCTTTTTTTTCTTTCTTATAAAAAAAATACTTCACTTTATACATTGGGAGTTCCAACTATTCTGACTTAATTTTGTCTTAGTCACCGTGTGATCGGCACGGGTTCGATCCCAACCTGATCGAATAGGCCCAATCCACGAGGTGCCACTCGCTTCATGGTTCTCAGCACTCATGTATCATACCTTAGCATGGCTAAGTAATTTCTCAGCAACGAGACCCTCGGCTCGTGTGCTCCCTACTTTGGCACAAGTAGTTTCAGGAAGTCAACGCCTTGGTCAGGACCCTCGGCCTGGACGATGACCCCTTCTCAGAATAAAGGATACTCCCAAAAATCTTTTCTTTCTAAAACTTCTTCTTGTGACTTTTCAAGTCTAAATCTTTTATACATACTCATACTGGTATCCTTAAATGTAAGGCATGCCATAAGAATGAAATAAACATTCAAAAGTATTTATAAAGGTCCTTGATCCTTCATGAATTTTCAACATGAAAATGGCATATATGAATAACATAAAAATCTGAAATTTATGCACATATATCCAAATAATCATCTAAACTTTAGCTAGAAAATAGTTCTAAGCTAATAGGTACTTACTACTCCAATTAAGTACAAAGAATAACATAAAAATCTGAAATTTATGCATATATATCCAAATATCATCTAAACTTTAACTAGAAAATAATTCTAAGCTAATAGGTACTTACTACTCCAATTAAGTATATATTAACTCTTTTATCCAATTCATCAAACACCTTGTGTGCATGCTTTTGCGAGTTAAACCACTTTAGTAAAGGGTTATATCAACTCACCTCAAAACTTCTCAAGCCAATACGTAGGCCCAGTCCAATTGACACCAGTTAAACGATTCTACAACAACCAGTGCATTTTAATCAATTTTAAAGTACTACACCTAAGTATGAAATTTATTGTTGATATAGAGGATGAAGGGAACTAACTATTCAATTCTTACTATTTCCACTGTAGAATAATTAACAATAGAGAATTTTATATACCTGAGTTTAAGAATTCGTGACTTGTAAAGAACCTAGAATTCTCCGTGCGTGGCTGCCTCCGTTTCGCAGGCTTGCGTTTGAAAACAGAATCTCTGTTTTGTTCAGGGCATTAAGCCCTTTGTATTCCTTTTTTCCTTTTTTGTACCCACTTTAGGTCACGTGCACTATCCTTTTTTCCTTTATTTGTTTTTTTTTTTTTAAACTTAGCTAATAATTAATGATACCCACTATTAATAATTAATAATATTAAAATTATTAATATTTTCCTAATTGTATATTCAATTTTATATATATATATATATATATATATATATATATATATATATATATATATATATATATGCAAGATAAAAATAATAAAAATAGCAATAATTTAGTTCAATAATTAGCGTGTCTCGAAACTTTTATAAATTTGAGGAGTGTTACAATGAATACAGTCGAATACACTCGAATACAACAATTGATTAGCTGGACTTCTTTGATTCACACCTATTTATGCTACTGTATTCATGAGTACAGTAGCTTAAATACATCTAATACACATTATAACAACAGAAAACGTATCTACAATCCGTAATATAGCAAATGGTATCTATAGATAGCTAATTACCACTAACAGATAGTGCTTTATGAAAATTTCTCTTATTATAACCAAACCATGAAAACTATAGTTTATAAGTAGAAATTGCGGTATCTTTCACGGAAAACTTACACAAATGTCCCAAATAAATTTCAACTTACCAACCTCTAGCCATTAGTTATAGACTTACCAAAACTAGCCACGTACATATAAAAATTGAAAAATCAAATGAATAAGGTTCTTTCTCTCAAAAAATCACAAGAAAAAATCACCTTCCGTATTTTTAAGCGTGATTAGCAACATTAGATGCGAGACGGAAAGGAAATTTCATGGATGAGGTAGCAAATAAGGTGATGAAATACGAAAAAAAAAATATTCCAAAAATCTAAGCAAAAAAAGGAATTTTTTCAATGGGTATAGTTGAAATTCATTGAAAACATATAGATAAGTCAAAATACAAAATTTAAGGAAGATTGGAGGTGATTTGGACTAGTTTTGTGTCAAAATTCATAATTAAATCGAGTTCAAAAAATTCTTCTGCAACACATGTATCAAACGTGTATCACACATATCTCACACACAGGTATACATGGATATACATGTGATATACAATTGATACAAATATGATACACACTGTGATACACATATCATTTTGTTTCATGTTCAGATTTTACTTCGAATTTTCAATTCAAACCACCTCAAAACTTCACCAAATCATCCCAAAACTGAGATTCAAGCTCCTTAGATGTACTCAATCTATTCTAATAATGCCCACTCAAAAAAAAGCATAAATTTGATATTTTTTTGCTACAAATAGCTAATTGGCTAATATTAGTAATATCTGGCTAATATTAATAATATTTTATTAATTTGTCAATTTTTGTAATGAGCTACTTATAAATGGACATAGTTGGTAGTTTCCCTTCACAAAATAGTTTAGGTTCAAACACTACTAGAAATTTGGTAAAAACCGACCAAGGTCGACCGACCAACTTTGGCCGATCAAAAAACCGGCCAAAAAACCGACCAAAGTTGGTCGATTTTTCAAAATATTTTTTTTAATTTTTTTTTTACGAAACCGACCAACTTTGGTCGGTTTTCTTTGGCACAAAAATACGGTAAACTATTTTTGAGTCCCGCAAAATTTATTTTTCAAGAAACCGACCAACTTTGGTCGATTTTTTATTTAAAATAAATTAAAATTAATATTAAAAAAAACCGACCAAAATTGGTCGGTTAATTCGGCCGATTATTTTAAAAAACCGACCAACTTTGGTATGTAATTTTATTTTTTAATAGAACCGACCAACTTTGGTCGGTTATTTTCGTACGAAAATATAATTAAAGAGTATAAATCAAATAAAAGACAGTCTTAAAACAAAATGCACCAATGGTCTAGTGGTTGAATAGTATCCTATCGCAGTACAGACCCCGGTTTGATTCCTAGATGGTGTATTTTTTAATTTCATAATTAAAATGCCGATCAACTTCAAAATACCGTCCACACGTAAATGGTCACGTTTTTTACGGTTATCGACCAACTTTAATCGGTTTTTATAGACGATTTTGCTCGAATTTTTAGTAGTGAAAATCTCACAGCCCATTCTTCCCGTTCCTTCCCCTATCCCTTTATGTAATAGAAACATTTAAAAAAAAAACTAGAGTGAAACATTGATTAAGGTTTAACTGAGTTCACATAAATAATTTAAATGAGTTGTTTCACATTCAATGCGGTTCTACCTTTAACAAAGTAGAGGTAAAAGTTTGCTTACACATTATCTTTTTCAGACTTTACTTGTAAAATTATATTGGGTTTGTTATTGTTGTTTCATATTCAATGTAAACGTTTACCACCAATTTGCTTACTCAAACATTTTTATATTAGACGTTAAAAGAATATTCATAAGAAAATGTTTAATTAGCAGAGATTGATTTTCATTTATTAATATTATGATATTTTGATTTTCTTTTACAATAGGTTCACGTTTCCGGAAAGCCTTTATGAGAAATTTGAGAAAAATAATAATTTTTGCCTTTAAAAGTTGATTTATTTGACTTCGGTCAACGTTTTGAGTAAACGGACCCGGACTCGTATTTTGACAGTCCCGGGGGTCCGTATTGAAATATGGGACATGGCGTATGCCCGGAATCTGATTCAGAGGTCCCTAGCCAGAGTAATTAATTTTTGTTAAAAATTGTAAGTCGGAAAATCTAATGATTTGAAGAAATGGATTAATGTTTGATCTCATTGGTACCGGGCCCGTATTTTGGTTCAGGAGCCCGGTATAGGTTTAATATAATATTTAAAACATGTTTGTGAAATTTGGTGGAAATCGAAGTTGATTTGACGTGATTCGGGCGTCTGGATGTGAAAATAGGAATTTCAAAGTGTTCTTAAGAATTTCATGTGTTTTGGTGTTAAATCCGTAGTTTTAGATGTTATTTTGGCGATTTGATCGCACGAGCAAGTTCGTATGATATTTTAAGACTGGTGTTCATGTTTGGTTTGGAGCCCTGAGGGCTCAGGTGAGTACGGATAGGCTACAGAGTGATTTGGACTTAAGAAAATTTGCAGGTATGCTTCAGGTCTGCAGACTTCGCAATTGCAAGGTCTGGCTCGCAAATGCGAGCCTCGCATTTGCGAGCAGTAGGGCTGGGAGGGGACCTTCGCAATTGCGAAGCTCAGGATCGCAATTGCGATCAGCTCAGGCCGCATTTGCGAACACTTGTTTCGCATTTGTGATGTTAGCAGGCCCAGGTCAGTCTTCGCATTTGCGAAGTAAAGTTCGTATTTGCGGGGTTCTTATTTGCGAACCCCTGATCGCAAATGCGATACCTGCAAAAACGATTTTGAACGGGATTTTTCATTCGTTCTCCCATTTTTCAAAACCTAGAACACAAGAGGCGATTTTTCAAAGATTTTTTCTTCCCCAAATCATAAGTAAGTAATTCTCAAATAGTTTCTTTCAATCTTTTACCTCTTTTTACAAGATTTCATTCTAGAATCTAGGGTTTTCATGGTGGAATTGGGGATTTTTAGGTAGAAGCTATGAATTTCAAAATTTGGGAATTTAGACCTCGAATTGAGGTCAGATTCAAAAACTAATTGTATATTGGGGCTCGGGGGTGAATGGGTAATCGGATTTTGGTCCGAATTTTGGATTTGGACCAAGCGGGCCGGGGTGTTGACTTTTTCAAAAATAGCCTAAATTGAATTCCTTGATATCATGGCCAGTTCCTAAGGCTTAAATTTAATTGTTTGGTTGGTAATTTGCTAGATTCTATTGGTCCGAAGGCTTGTGTGAAGGTAAAAGCGGTGATTGAGCCTTGAGTTTGGCCGAAGGAGCGAGGTAAGTATCGTGGCTAACTTTAGCTTGAGGGATTAGGTGTTAATTGCTTACTTGTTACGTGTTTGGATGTTGAGTACAACGTATAGGTGAGGTGATGAGTATCTATACGTTGTTGTCGAGTCATAGCATGTGAGTAAGTCTTATGCTTGTAAATGTTATATTTTTTATCATATTGTTCATGTTTAGACTAGCTATTCAAGGTGTTGAGAAATTTCTGGTCATGTTTTATTGAATTTGGTATTGATGGGATTTTAACCCAAAGTTGAGACTGATATTGTGGAACTAAGTGTTGAAGTATGACTTGTTGTTGACATTTCTATCTCCCTATTATTGTTGTCTCTGTTTTGGTGAGGTAGAGTGATAAAGCACGACGGGTGATGCCGTGCGCGTTTCTATTACTTATGTGGTGAGGTAGAGTGATAAAGCACGAAGGGTGATGCCGTGCACATTTCTATTATTCATATGGTGAGGTTGAGTGGTAAAGCATGAAGGGTGATGCCGTGCACATTTCTATTATTCATATGGTGAGCTTGAGTGGTAAATCACGAAGGGTGTTGCCGTGCATGTTTCTATTATTGATTATCTGGTGAGGTTGAGAGTAAAAGCACGAAGGGTGATGCTGTGCATTTTCCTTTTGCTGTGCTTACTTGTTATTACCCGTTCAAGGTGTACTAGCTGTTTAAATTCCTCTACTGCTGTGATTCTTTGTTTTGGTACCCCCCTAGCATGTTGCCTCTTCCCG
>NW_017673262.1:122121-132595 GCF_001879085.1 Nicotiana attenuata
CCCCTTAGCATGTTTCCCCCCCCGTTAATATCTGCTTAGCTTCTATTAATTGTTATTTCTGTTAGCATATTGTTTAACTGCACAGATTTATGTATGTGCCTTGTCCTAGCCTTGTCACTACTTTGCCGAGGTTAAGCTCGGCACTTACTAGTACATGGGGTCGGTTGTACTGATACTGCACTCTGCACTTTCTGTTTAGATTCTGGTACTGGACCGTGTTGACCCGAGTTGAGTTGCTGCCTTCAGACCCACAAGAGACCCAAGGTAGATCTGCAGCGTTCGCAGACCCTGGAGTCCCCTTCCAGTTATTCCAGTTTACTGTTTCTTTTAATTCAAAGACAGTTGTACTTTCTTCCAGCCAGTATTGTAGTGACTCTTAGAAGTTCGTAAATTGTGACACCAGTTTCTGGGTAATTGTGTATAAGTACTTGGGTTATTATGAAATTTTGAACTCTTTTAATCTATTTTGTTTAATTGCAGTTATTTACTGATTTGGTCAAGAGTTAGCGTATTAAATCTTTAACTGTTGGCTTGCCTAGCATACGAAAGGTTAGGCGTCATCACAATCCCGACGATTGGAAATCCGGGTCGTGACATATCTCAATCAAATTAAATCTTTTGCCGCATTGCTAGCTGTTGGAGTACTTATATTACATCTCTTGCGTGTGTTTCTATCAGTAGCATTTTTTGCCCTTTTACATTACTGTTTATGATATTAGTACAACTTTGTCTATGAAGACAAAAAGAGTAGGACAGGGGTTTCTCACCTCTTTGAGGCTTGTGAGTTGTGATTTTTTTTATTGCCTGCTATATTTCTTTCATAGATCATCATTTGTAAAATGGGACCCTTGACTAGCCATTTCATGTATATGGTACATCACACGCACGAATGGTTCTTCTTTCTTTAGGCAAAAGAACGAGAACAAGGGGTCGTTCGGTTTGAAGATAAATTATGCTAAGACTAGTTATGCTGTGATTAATTGTATTAGGATTAAAGGTCTACTGATTGCTTCGTATTTGTATTAATTTTGGGATTGTCAATTTTATTTTTTTATCCCGAGATAGCTTATTCTGAAATTACTATTTCACCATCTGGCAAGTATAAATTATCCCGATACTATTTTTAATAATGGGATAATTTATCCCATAATTAACAACCAAACAAAAAATAAAATGATACTAAAATTTTATCCCAATATTATTTTTATTTATCCATCGTCATGGGCGAAGCTACATGTTATAAAGGGTGGTCAACTGACCACCCTCGTATATAGATAAAATATTAGATTTTAGAGGTATATAACATATATTGAACACTCTTTCTCGACGAATTTTTTTACTTCTTTCAAGTTTGAACACCCTTGAGTAAATTATTAGTTTCGCCACCGTCCATCGTACCAAACTACCCCTAAAGAAGAGATATGTGTGGAAAAGAGGGTAGGGATATGAATTGCATTATTGAAATAGCTTATGGACAATCAAAAGTGAATTAAAGTGAGAAGGGTCCACCACGGTGTACTCTACTTGGCACCAAACCGTGGAAGTTGGACTTGGAACCATTATTTTGTCTAAAATTAAAAAAGTAGCCAATCAACAACTCCAAATCATTAGCTGTTCGAGTCCCGAAAAGGTTCTGATTTCTCGACGCAAACAAAGCTAGATAAGTATCAACTTAGTGGATCATTTTTCTATTTTAATTTTTTATACTACTAGTAGTCTAGTAGAGTTTTGCTGAATTATATATATTACAGTTACACACCTCAACGTTTATTCTTGTCAATGACATTGACCTCTATTATAAATATATTTTCTCCGTTTTCTCTTATTGACTAGGCACACACTTAACAAATTATATGGTTATTAAAGTTGTAATTTTAAAAAATTTGGAGAGCGTGTGGTACTTAAATTAAAGCTAATATTGAAAGAAAATAAAAATAAAAATTCTTGATTTGTTAAAATGGACAAATAAAAATAAAATTTATTTTTAGTATAACGAACTATTAAAAGAGAACGTATGAAATTCTTATTTTTCAACATAACTAAATATAGGCATGGGAGGCCCCTAAATGTTTAGAGTGCAATATAATGGTGTCCCAACTTAAGCTCAATGGCCAGGTTGTTAGATTTAGTAAGAGTAATAATAATTCTTACTCAAATGGAATTTGAAGCTAATTGCGCGTAAAGAATTTAAAGAATCACAACATATTAACTAAAACAAAACAAAAACTATAATAAAAGTGTCGCATCAAAGAACAATTATGTTTGACAATCTTAAATAATGTAATATCTGGGGTATCTAAATATCGATATTACATATTCTTTATGTTGAAATTGCTCTTTATCAAGATAAACAATTGGTTGATCTTATCCAGACACCCCTAATTTAATAAGACATATCCCAATATAATCTTGATTCTTTAACATTAATTATTACCTAGGCATCTATGACTATTGTGATTTTCGTGTAGAATGTTACGTCGCGACTCTAATTTCAAATGTATAATTAGGGGTGTTTATGGTTCGGTTTAGATCGATTTTTCTCTAAAAAGAAACCAAACCAAGTAAATCGGTTTTTAAAATATTGGAATCAAACCAAATTAACTAAGTTGGTTTTTTATCGATTCGGTTTTTGTCGGTTTTTCGGTCTTTTCAGTTATTTTATCGTTTTTTCTTAAATATGAGACATACACTACCAAACACATATTACGACGACTACATTTTTAACGTAACACTATCAAACCAATTGCTCTTTGAGAAATCTATCATTTACCAAGATATATTTATATTGGGGATAATAAATATTATACGTGAAATTAATTATGTGGCTGACATGACAAGACACGTGGATCATTAGAAAAGTGACAGCTGGAGAAGAGTACTTAAAGAGATGCGAGTCTTAATAGGTACGAGCAAAACGTCTAAAAGACAAGAAGAAACGGTTGCTCGAGTCTCTTCGTAATTTGAAGAGACACCAGTAGAGTGAATCAAGACAGCAAAAAGTACAGATTCGTTAATCTTCAATTAATGAGCGTGAATGATTAGAAACGTTACAGAATCTTCACGAAACAGTTACGATTGCCAATTATAACGTTTCATTAATGTCATTAAATGCTCATAATGACTCGATTACGAGAAGGAAGAGACATTGTACCTAGAAGTAGCTATAAAAGGAAGTGAAATGTCATTTGTATGGATACGTTCTGATTATTACTAGAATACACTTATTTACTCTTGCTTTAATTGATTGCTTTGCTATTTCAAACTCTAGTTTTCCTTTCTCATCGCAAAAATATTCCTTTTCTTGATTATCAGTAACCCGAGTACTTCTAAAATTAAGCTTTGACCGAAATTCCTATTTTTTGGTTAAACAAATTGGTTCCGTTACCGGGAATCTGATAATCTTTTTACTTTCCAAATCAATTCTTCTGCCAAAAAATCATGCCGAACGTCAACGACAACAACCAACAAAACCTACAAAACCAACAAAATCAGCAACATCAGTTGAATCAGCAAAATCAACAAGATGATTAAACTCCAGTCCCCTCACCGCAAAACTCTCCTCGACAATCTCGAGAGGGGACTCCTGACAGATCCGAATCGAATATGAATGACCAACATGAGAACGATCAAGCTATTGATGCAGCATTGAAACAATTAATCGCTGAACAGGTCAACAATGCTCTCCAAGCTTTTGTCAATAGGTTGCCAACTGTACCACCAACTCCACCTCAAAACAACACCTTAACCATAGAGAATCCACGCTCGGGACTTGCTAATTCAGGCAGCAGAGGAACTCCCAGCGAATCTCGCGATGGAGGGCCAGGTATCCCAGTTAATTCTGATTTACAAAGTTTAGTACTAACTTTGCAGAAACAGCTCAAGGAGCAAAACGATCGCATAGAGAAGATACCTGGTGTGCCACCTATAATCAAAGGAGTAGATATGGAAATATATTCTCAACAACCTTGGAAGCCAAGTACCGCTCATTTGCCTATTCCAAAAAATTTTAAGATTCCTGATATCCCAAAATACGATGGAACAACTGATCCATGAGATCACATAACCGCATTTACAACTGGTGTGAAGGGCAACAACTTAACCAAGCAAGAGATCGAATCAGTATTGGTCAAAAAATTCGGTAAAACTCTCACGAAGGGAGCACTGACATGGTATTCTCTTTTACCTGAAAATTCTATTGATTCTTTTGCTGAGCTTGCAGATTCATTTATAAAAGCACATTCGGGAGCTCAAAAAGTTGAAAAAAGGATGGAAGACATTTTTAAAATAAACACGGAGATACAGAGTTACTCAAGGAATTCGTAGACAGGTTCCAGCGTGAGAGGATGATGCTGCCACGTGTACCTGATAATTGGGCGGCTATGGCATTTGCCAGTAATTTAAATGAAAAAAGCTCGGAATCCACGAGAAGACTCAAAGAAAGCTTACGAGAATTTCCTGCAACAACTTGGAATGATGTTTACAACAGGTATAGCACGAAGCTGCGGATAGAAGAAGACACTATCATTCAATCCCGGAGAGATGAAAGGGTGAGTTCAAGGCGACCAGAAATTGAAAAAAGGTCCGGTAAGAACATGTATGAACCTTATATGGGAACAGCTGGAAGGGATTCACGTTCGAAACTAGAAAACCCAAGGTACGATTCCAGATCAAAGGACAGAGATCCGGTTTCGTCGTCTCGGTTCGGAAAGGAACAAACTACGTGAGATACGCGAGACAACGACGAAAGTTCAAAGGCGAAAATTGGAGGTTACAGTTTTAATGTTAGCACGTCCGAGTTTGTAGTTGTTCTAAGAAGCATGGGAGATAAAGTGCGATGGCCAAAAGAAATGAGATCGAACCCAAAAAGGAGAAACCCCAATTTTTGGTGCGAGTTTCATAACGATCACGGTCACAAAACAGCAGATTGTAGACTACTGCAAGGTGAAGTAGAGCACCTATTAAAACAAAGTTACTTAACCGAATTGTTTAGTGAGAAGGGTAAGCAAGCGTATATGAAGAATAGGCATGAACCACTGAAACCACCATCACCAAAGAGAACGGTTAATGTCATAAGTGGAGGGGAGGAGGTCAACAGCGTAACATATACGACAGCAAAGAAGGTGTCAAAAATCACAGTCACCCACGGGAAGCGAGTTCGCCAAGTTTTGGAAGAAGATAGTATAACATTCGATGATGCAGACGCAGATGGCGTGTTGAACCCACATAATGATACCCTAGTAATATCTTTACTTGTACATGATACTAACATAAAACGAGTTTTGATTGATCCAGGTAGTTCTGTAAATATCATTCTTTTAAGAGTGGTAAATGAGATGCAAGCCGATGATAAATTGGTACCCAAAGCACGTACCTTGTCTGGTTTTGACAACTCGAGCATTGTAACAAAAGGGGAGATAATACTCACCACCTTCACAGAAGGAGTAGTCAAAGATACTAAATTTCAAGTGATAGATATGGACATGGCATACAATATGATTCTCGGCAGACCGTGGATCCACGAGATGGATGATGTTCCGTCTACCTTACATCAGGTTATCAAGTTCCCTTCACAATGGGGAATAAGACAAATCCGTGGTGATCAACAGGCTTCCCGAAGCATTAACTCAGTGGCAGATTCAAGCATGAAGAACGACGTTGCAGATGAAAAATAGCAATTACAGAATTCAGTTGAGGATTTAGCAACGCCAACCTCAACTGAAGATGGACAAACAGATGTAGACTCAAGGGCTGATACTATTCAATAACCAGAAGAAAATGAAAACATCAAAACAACAATCAAGGAACTTGAAGCTATGGTATTATTTGTACATTGGCCGGACAGAAAAGTCTACATTGGAACCAACCTCAACCCGGAGATGAAAAGTAAGTTAATTGAATTTTTAAAAGCTAACACAGATTGCTTTGCTTGGTCGCATTCAGATATGACAGGTATACCACCGGAGTTAATGACCCATAAGCTGAATGAAGATCCAACATATCCACCTGTCAAACAGAAGAAAAGGAAGCAAGGGTCCTTCAAGAATCAGGTGATTCAGGATGAGGTACAAAAGCTCTTAAAAATCGGGTCTATCCGCGAGGTAAAATATCCTAATTGGCTAGCTAATACTGTAGTGGTGCCCAAAAAGAATGGTAAGTGGCGAGTTTGTGTAGATCATACTGATTTGAATAAAGCTTGCCCTAAAGATTCTTTTCCACTACCACACATAGATCAACTGATTGATGCTACTGCAGGACACGAACTATTGAGTTTTTTAGATGCCTATTCAGGCTATAATCAAATAAAAATGGATCCTTCAAATGAAGAAAAAACTTCCTTTATTACAGACAGGGGGACTTACTGTTATAAAGTTATGCCTTTTGGCCTAAAGAATGCAGGAGCCACGTACCAAAGGTTAGTAAGTAAGATGTTTCAAGAACATCTGGGAAAAACCATGGAGGTTTATATCGATGATATGCTAGTCAAATCACAACAGGCAGGGGATCATATTCAACATCTGTCAGATACATTTCAGATTCTCCGCAAATTCAATATGAAGTTAAATCCCGAGAAATGTGCATTTGGTGTGTCGTCAGGTAAGTTCTTAGGTTTCCTTGTTTCTAACCGTCGAATTGAAGTAAATCCCGCGCAGATTAAAGCTTGTCGCGCCCCCTTTTTCTCTCGAAATCGGGTTTATGACATTTAGGAGGACAACTCATTCCTTTTGGGAATTGGGTTTGATTTAAAGAGTCGCCACCTAATGATTAAGGTGCATTAGGACACCAAGGAGATTTGATTTGAGTAACCAGAGATTGGGTAAGGGCTTGAAATTATTCTAAGGGAAAGGTGTTAGGCACCCCTCAGAATCCACTAGTGTGGTTCCCGGCCAGACTATTATTGTGAATTTGGGTACAATTAGCATATAAACAAATAGGGCTCAAATAAGAGGGGATTTCATCACATAAAGGTTTGAAAGTAAACAAGGTTTGAAAGAGTAATAAAAAAACTGATTTTGAAAATAAAGAGTTAAAATGTTGAAAAGAAAGAAATAAAGAATAAAGGGAGAGGGGTCCTAGGTTTATTAATAATATGGATCACCCCACACAATGCCCGATAATCACTCCTCAATGGGGGCTACACGTGACATTATCGCGTGGTCAGCATATCCATATCTACCCTTCCCACCCCGTTAAGGTATTAAAGCGCGGAATGGTCTCGTTTACCTATTGCATGCTACTACCCGTCCCAATCCTATCAGTCCCGGAGGCATGAGGACTACTAATCCTAAAGGGAAGGAATATTAGGCTTATTTGTGGTTTCAAAGGGGCAAAATTTTGTGGCGACATACAAAACACGTATAACAAGTTGGGGGAAAGCACATAACAAGCTGTCGACGCCCCCTTTTTCTAAAGCGAAATTGGGTTTACGACATTTGGGAAGACAACTCTATTCCCGTTTGGGAATTGGGTTTTGGAATTGAAGAGTCGCCACCTAATGATTAAGTGCATTAGGACACTAAGGGTTTTGAATTGGAAAACCAGAGTTCGGGTAAGGGCTAGAAATTATCTCGAGGGGAAGGTGTTAGGCACCCCTCAGGATCCACTAGTGTGGTTCCCGGCCATGCTATCTTGTGACTTTAATGTAAACAAGTATACAAATAAATTTACACATAAGGGTTGCAAACAAGCATGTTGGAATCTATAATTTGTTTGAGGGAGAGTCTAAGTGCAAGAATTAGTCAAGACATTGAATAAACAAAGAAGAAAAAGTTAAAAGGAAAAGGAATAATGCAGTGAAAAAAATTAAAGGGGAGTTTTGGGTAATTGAAAAGACAGAATTTATTGATACTAAACAAAGTAACATAAGGAAAGGGGTCCTAGGTTTATAAATCACATGGATCATCCACACAACATCGGTAACCGATCGTACGCATAGTGTTATCGTGTGATCATCATCTCCATGTCTACCCTTCCCACCCCGTTAAGGTATTAATCGCGGAATGGTATCGCTACCTACAGCGTGCTATTACCCGTCCCACCTATCAATCCTGGAGGCTTTTAGGACTACTAATCCTAAAGGGAGGAAGCTTGGCTTTTCAGAGGTTTAAAAGGATAAAATTCTAAGGCGACAATCAAAAAGACATAATACACTTAATGGGGAGATAAAGCAATTAAAGGCTCAAGTAGGCCTCCTCATTTAGAGAAACGAATTGTTTAGCACGTCTTACACATACTGTTTAGGTCCTTGATTAAAATTAGCGTAGGAAGAATTGATCTACCACATATTTTCCAGATAGGGAGTCCGAATTAGTCCTGCTTAGATGTAGTTGCAGAAAAACTGGCGATTGATTAATTATCTAACTATCTATCTGCGTTAAACAGGGTCTATATGCATGATATCTATTAGTTCAAAGACGGGGGAAGAACGAACTGATTGCAAAAAATATTTAAGTTACAGTATCGTAAGTTCTGCGAGCACTTTAAACGAATTACTACTGATTTTAAAGATGAGTGGGCAATTTCAGATTTTAATCGATTACTCCTTTAGGCATGCTTTCTAGGTGTTACGAATCTTGTTATGTAGAGATCTTCTAAGCAGGTCATTGATATGATTGGTTTAAACTCGAATTTGATACAGAGATGAAGAGGCAAACTATCGAGATGAGCTCAGAGACCTTTTCAGAGTCTCATGAGAAGCATACAAGCACAGTAGCAAGTAGAACATAGGAACCAGTACAGGAAACAAGTTTTAAGAAAGCTTGAAAATAAAATGAGTTCAGGTAGTGTAAACTTAAAGAAACAGTCGATGAAACACATCTAGAAAGAATCCAGGCGAAGTCCGGTAAAGGCAAACAAAGGATCAAAACTCAGTAGGAAAATACAGTAGAGGAACACATAAGATAGACATGAGAGAGCATGGTGAAAAACCAGTATGAGATAGAACGGAGCATAATAAAATAAATTTCATAACAAGGCAAATATAAGAACACACGAAAGGCATGTGAGTCAGAAAAGAGCCAGTAAGAACATAGCAGGGATCGATTCACACCAAGAAAAGAGAAGAAGAAGAGTCAGAAATATTTTAAGGACTTTCCAGAAACCCTAATCGAAAAGAAGTGCTTTTTGAAAGAAAATGGGGAAAAAAAAGGTTTAAGAAACTTAAGCAACAGTGCAAACATGTAACAGATCTAAAATAATCGGAGAGAACCTCGATATTTAGGGTTCCAGATGAACCCTAGAGATGAGAAAGGCTTCAAAAATACCCGATCTAAGTCGGATAATGTCATAAACAGGCTCAAAAGACCAAGAGCCACCGGAGCAAGGCCGGAGATGGCCGGAATCTTCGAATCAGTGAAGGCCTGGGTGAAGACCTCGAGGTCTGGCCTCGATCCTTCGAACAACAGGCATGCAGGAGCCATAGGAGGTGGGTATAGGCTGTCCATGGCCTGAGAAGCCATGGACGCCGGTGAAAACATGGTGGAACAAGGTAGGGGAGGCTAGGGTTTCGGGGAGCCTTGAGAGAATTTGGGAGTTCAAGGGCGGCTGAAGGAGGAAAATGAATTAGGGGTAGGGGTCGTCTGTGAATTAAAAAGGAAATAATCAATCTGAGACGGCTGAGATTTAAAAGGGGGGATCCGGTCGGTTTTTATGGATTGGGTCGGTTTAAAATTTGGGCTGGTTGCGATTGGGCTCAATTGTGGTTAAAATTGAAATTGTAAAGGGGTTATAATTGAAATGGACGAGGCTAAATGTTAAGTAGCCATTTCTTCCCTGTTTATTTTAAAAATAGTTAAAATAATTTCCAAAACCAGTTAAAAGCACTAAATTGATTAAAATCATATAAATATTAATTAAAAGTACTGGGAGCAATTTTGTAATTGCAAAATACTGTTAATCGGAAAATAGGCTATAATTGCAGTTATAGCAATTTAGCCTTTAAAATACCAAATAAATTTTATAAAAATGTGCAAAAAATCACATTAATTATATCTTGGTGTAAATATGAAATAAAAATAAATTATTCATCAAAAAAAATGATAGTCCGGAAATAATTATTGAATTTTGTACTATTAAGATAGACAACAAATTGACCTTTAAAATAAGGGAAAGATACCAAAACTCTTGGGCATGCTTATATATGCATGTACATACTATTTTGAGAACATCTTGAGTATATAAAATACATAGGAAAAAATTGGGTATCAACAACTGCCCCTTTTTACCCTGGAAGGATGAAAGAGTTGTCGGGTAAAGATATGATGACCAGTTTTGACCGAGAGAGACGACTTGCAAAGGTTTTGACCGAGCTCTGGTTTCTGAGCTGCCTACATATCCCTGGTTTTACAGGAATCAGGTCATGTGTAGTTCGGGGTACATCGACGGAGTATGCCGATGGAGGTTTTTGAAGAGACGGACGCAATATTTAGGTTAGGAAGGGTGGTCAGGGACTGATGGGTTGCGAGAACCGGAGCGAGAT
>NW_017673262.1:134034-137072 GCF_001879085.1 Nicotiana attenuata
TAAGGGTTGACCAATTGTTGTAATTTTGTGTAAACAGCCTCGGATTCGTGTTTTGATGGTTCCAACAGGTCTATATGGTAATTTGGACTTAAGCGTATGTCCGATTTGGATTTAGAGGATGTTTGGTGCGTATTTATCAAAAGTTGAAGGTTTAGAAAGTTCATAAGTTTGACTATGAGTTGATTTTTAGCGCTATCGGTTCAGATTGTTTATACGGGACCTGGGATAGGTTCGTTTATTTATCTAGGACTTGTGTGCAAAGTTTGGGTTCATTCCAGATTAGTTAGACTTGAAATCAGATGCTTGGTTGTGAATGTTATAAGGGCTAACTGCTCATAGCGACTCTTTACCCATTCTGCATCTCCATGTTCTGCTTCCTGTATAATTCTCAGGGAGGGAATCTCTACTTCGGCTGGGATGACTGCCTCGGTGCCGTAAACCAACATATAAGGAGTCGCCCCAGTTGATGTGCGGACGGTGGTACGGTATCCCAATAGAGCAAATGATAGCTTCTCATGCCACTGCTTGTGTTTTCTATCATTTTCCTTAGTATCTTTTTGATCTTCTTGTTGGCTGCTTCTACAGCTTCATTCATCTGAGGTCTGTAGGCTGTAGAATTCTTGTGCTTGATCCTGAAGGTTTCACACATTGCTTTCATCAGGTCGCTGTTGAGATTGGAACCATTATCAGTGATGATTGACTCTGGGACGCCGAATCGGCAAATGATACGATCGCGGACAAAGTCTGCCACGACCTTCTTGGTCACTGCCTTATACGATGCTGCTTCAACCCATTTTGTGAAGTAATCAATTGCCACTAGAATGAACCTGTGCCCGTTCGATGCGGCAGGCTCGATAGGTCCGATGACATCCATTCCCCAAGCGGCGAACGGCCATGGTGAGCTTGTTGCATTGAGCTCGTTAGGAGGCACCTTTATCATGTCTGCATGGATTTGGCAACGATGATATTTCCGAACATACTGGATGCAGTCTGTCTCCATAGTCATCCAGAAATAACCAGCTCGGAGTGTTTTCTTGGCTAAGACAAAACCATTCATATGCGGACCACAGGTCCCTGCATGAACTTCTTCCAACAACCTGGATGCTTCCTTTGCTTCGACACATCTTAGCAGTCCCAAATCGGGAGTCCTCCTGTACAGGATTCCTTCGCTGTGAAAGAAGTGATTGGATAACCTCCGCAGTGTGCGCTTTTGAGTAGTGTTTGCAAGTTCTGGATACTCTCCTGTTGATAGATACTTCTTAATGTCATGAAACCATGGTTTTCCATCTGCTTCTTCCTCGACATGAGCACAGTAGGCGGGTTGATCCTGGATTTTCACTGGGATGGGATCAATGAAGTTCTTATCCGGATGTTGAATCATGGATGATAGAGTGGCCAATGCATCGGCGAACTCATTCTGTATTCTGGGAACATGCCGAAATTCTGTCTTTGTAAACCTCTTCCTCAATTATTGTACGTGATGCAAAAATGGGAATATCTTCGAGTTCTTGGTTGCCCATTCCTCTCGAACCTGATGTATGAGCAAGTCGGAATCCCCAATCACTAGTAACTCCTGAACGTTCATGTCAATGGCCAGCTTGAGCCCCAAGATGCAGGCTTCGTACTCGGCCATGTTGTTGGTGCACGAGAACCTGAGTTTGGCGGACACCGGATAATGCTGACCTGTTTCTGATACTAGAACTGCTCCTATGCCAACGCCATTAAAGTTTGCTGCTCCGTCGAAGAACATTCTCCAGCCATCATAGGGTTCTGCAAGGTCTTCTCCTATGAAAGAAACCTCCTCATCGGGAAAATACGTCTTTAGAGGCTCGTATTCTCCGCCCACGGGGTTTTCGGCAAGATGATCGGCTAGTGCTTGTCCTTTGATCGCTTTCTGGGTTACGTAGACAATATCAAATTCACTCAGCAGGATTTGCCATTTGGCTAGCTTGCCCATGGGCATGGGTTTCTGAAAGATGTACTTTAGCGGATCCATCCTTGATATGAGATAAGTAGTATAGGCATAGAAATAATGCCTCAACTTCTGAGCTACCCAAGTCAGAGCACAATAGGTGCGTTTTAGCAGGGAATACCGGGCCTCGTACGGGGTGAACTTCTTGCTGAGATAGTAGATGGCTTGCTCCTTTCTCCCCGTTTCATCATGTTGTCCTAAAACACAGCCGAACGCTCCATCCAGTACCGCAAGGTAGAGCAATATCGGTCTACCTGGTTCGGGCGGGACCAGGACTGGCGGCGTTGACAGGTATTCCTTGATTCTGTCGAAGGCCTTTTGACAACCATCAGTCCATTTAGTGGCGGCGTCCTTCTTCAACATCTTAAAGATTGGTTCACAAATGACAGTGGACTGGCTATGAACCGGCCGATGTAGTTGAGTCTCCCCAAGAAACTCATAACCTCTTTCTTGTTCTTTGGAGGTGGTAATTCTTGAATGGCTTTGACCTTTGATGGATCGAGTTCTATTCCCCGTCGACTTACGATGAACCCAAGCAGTTTCCGACTGGAACCCCGAATGCACACTTGGCGGGATTCAGTTTCAAGTTGTACCTTCTCAATCTGTTGAAGAACTTTCTTAAATCCTCCATGTGGTCAGTGGCTTTCTTGGATTTAATGATGACATCATCTACATACACCTCGATCTCTCTGTGTATCATGTCATGGAAAATAGTAGTCATGGCCCTCATGTAGGTGGCCCCAGCATTCTTTAATCCAAACGGCATCATCTTGTAACAATACATTCCCCATGGCGTAATGAAAGCCGTTTTCTCCGCGTCTTCTTCATCCATCCATATCTGATGGTACCCAGCAAAACAATCGACGAATGACTGCAGCTCGTGCTTGGCGCAGTTGTCAATCAGGATGTGTATGTTCGACAAGGGGAAGTCGTCTTTCGGACTGGCCCGATTGAGGTCCCGGTAGTCGACACAGACTCTGACCTTCCCGTCCTTCTTTGGCACTGGCACAATGTTGGCTAACCATGTCGGGTACTCCACTACCCTGAGGACCTTGGCTTTGACTTG
>NW_017673262.1:139305-143344 GCF_001879085.1 Nicotiana attenuata
GAGTGGAATATGATGTTGAAGATGCAATTACAAGAATGAAACAAATTGTCACGTATTTTCACGTTCATAATGATTACAATAATTGCTCAGAAATTACAACGGTATTGAAGGAAAGCAGTAAATGAAAGCGTTAAAAAAAAGAAACAAAAAGACAAGTTAGTTTCGAATAAAGGTATTAAACAAAGCAATAAAGAAAACAATAAAGTCACATATAACATGNAACAAAGCAATAAAGAAAAGAACAAATTCACATATAACATGAAGTGGTAAAAGCCTAAAGAATCCCCAGCAGAGTCGCCATGCTGTCGACGCCCCCTTTTTCTAAAGCGAAATCGGGTTTACGACATTTGGGAAGACAACTCTATTCCCGTTTGGGAATTGGGTTTTGGAATTGAAGAGTCGCCACCTAATGATTAAGTGCATTAGGACACTAAGGGTTTTGAATTGGAAAATCAGAGTTCGGGTAAGGGCTAGAAATTATCTCGAGGGGAAGGTGTTAGGCACCCCTCAAGATCCACTAGTGTGGTTCCCGGCCATGCTATGTTGTGACTTTAATGTAAACAAGTGTACAAATAAATTTACACATAAGGGTTGCAAACAAGCATGTTGGAATCTATAATTTGTTTGAGGGAGAGTCTAAGTGCAAGAATTAGTCAAGGCATTGAATAAACAAAGAAGAAAAAGTTAAAAGGAAAAGGAATAATGCAGTGAAAAAAATTAAAGGGGAGTTTTGGGTAATTAAAAAGACAGAATTTATTGATACTAAACAAAGTAACATAAAGAAAGGGGTCCTAAGTTTATAAATCACATGGATCATCCATACAACACCGGTAACCTATCGTACGCATAGTGTTATCGTGTGATCATCATCTCCATGTCTACCCTTCCCACCCCGTTAAGGTATTAATCGCGGAATGGTATCGCTACCTACAGCGTGCTATTACCCGTCCCACCTATCAGTCCTGGAGGCTTTTAGGACTACTAATCCTAAAGGGAGGAAGCTTGGCTTTTCAGAGGTTTAAAAGGATAAAATTCTAAGGCGACAATCAAAAACACATAATACACTTAATGGGGAGATAAAGCAATTAAAGGCTCAAGTAGGCCTCCTCATTTAGACAAACGAATTGTTTAGCACGTCTTACACATACTGTTTAGGTCCTTGATTAAAATTAGCGCAGGAAGAATTGATCTACCACATATTTTCCAGATAGGGAGTCCGAATTAGTCCTGCTTAGATGTAGTTGCAAAAAAACTGGCGATTGATTAATTATCTAACTATCTATCTGCGTTAAACAGGGTCTATATGCATGATATCTATTAGTTCAAAGACGGGGGAAGAATGAACTGATTGCAAAAAATATTTAAGTTACAGTATCGTAAGTTCTGCGAGCACTTTAAACGAATTACTACTGATTTTAAAGATGAGTGGGCAATTTCAGATTTTAATCGATTACTCCTATAGGCATGCTTTCTAGGTGTTACGAATCTTGTTATGCAGGAAAAATCCTATAGGCATATTATCTACGTGATGTGCAGAATTTTAGCAGTGATTTATTGACATGGTATATATTGCGAAGTGCAGAAAACCTATGAGCATGGTATCTAAGTGAAGAATGCAGCATTTTAAAGTATTAATCCTATAGACATGTTTTCTATGTGAAAATGCAGAATTGAGAGAATATACACCCTATAGGCATGGTATCTACGTGAAAATGCAGAATTGAGAAAATATACACCCTATAGGCATGGTATCTACCCCTTTGGCATGCATTCTATCCCATTCTTTTCACTATACCCCAGTAGTTATTACAAGGTTCATTACAAAGCTTATGACAGACCAAGTGAATCAAAAGAATAAGTGAAAATACATCAGTGATTACATCTACATCTAATCAGCCTAATCCAGACTCAAAGTCTAATAATATGAGATAAACCAACTTCCAGGATCGGATTTTTCAAAGCCTTTCTCTTATTTGGGATGTGTCAAAGTTCCAAGGAACTTCAAGAGTTCCAGGCAGTGCTTACACCCCAAATATTATTGCAGAACAGATTATAGTGCAGTGTGGAAGGGCCAGCCCTCAAGTGTCCAAGTTTAAAGGGAACTCAAGGTCCCAAGGCGGGCTTAGGAGTAAGTGTAAGTGCAATGAAAAGGAATTCGGGGGGGGGGGGGGGGGAGCCAAGGCAGGCTGGTGGTCATGCCTAGCACCTGGGCTGCTGGCACACCCCTGACCAGCTTGTTAGCTTAAAAATTAGAGAGTTAGGACCCTTTAAGGGTCAGGTTCAGCCATGGACAACAATTTAGAGGCTGCCAGGCTATACCTTAACTCTATACACATAAGGGAATGGGGGTATGGGAGATTGAAAGAGGCTGGGAACCAAAGGACCCAGTCTTAATCCATGACAACAACTTTGTATGTTGTCATGTCTTAAACTACAGCCCAAGCACATAAAGGGGAATGGGGATAGGGATTCATTGCAGTAACAGATAGCCAAACATAAGTAATCATTTTAAAACTGAACTCTATAAAGCAGTAAATTAGGCATGGGCATAAAAGCTTGTAAGTAAACACATTGGATTTTGATGCTTGAATCAAAAGTAGGACATACCAGTTCAGAAGAGCAAGTAAGAAGAAATAGTAGATTTAGGGAAGCCAAATTGCAATCAAGAAGCAAGAGTGTAAGTTTTGGAAGAGAGTTGTAATGATTAAAATCGTGTGTATGTTAATGAAAGAGCAGGGTATTTATAATTGCAAACAGGTGTAGCAAATAAGGCAAGAATTATAGTTTAGTAATAATTAAGGAATTATGTACCAATTAAAATCAATCAGCCTATAGACTTCCTTTAATTAAGGAGTCCATATTGAAACGGTAATGGGCAGAAGTTATTTAAGGAAGGAAATCAAGTAAATACCTCGTGCAAGGTAGACAAATAAGGGTAAATACATGGTGGTACTTGATTTGTAAAACAAGGAAAGGGAACCAATAAAATAACCAGTAAAGAATCCCATTGAAAGCCTTGCTCGATTCAGAAAAGAGGTAAAAGGAAAGTTTTAATTTAGGGAAAAATCAGTAACAATCAAATAAACAACATTAAAGGAATTCAGAATCAACTAATAGTTGGCAAGACCTTTGAAAGAGAAGCTCTCTTATAAAACACATAGACATGTCAAGCAAGAGGGTTTCAAAATCACAAACGCAGAAAAAGGTTCAAATTCAATTCATAAACTCGAAGTGAGTCTGAGAGTTCAAGGTTTCAAAGTAGAACCCTTGTCCAAATATAAAACCAAATTTAGCCAAAGAAAACCCCCAAATCCTAGGGTTTTAAACTCGAATTTGATACAGAGATGAAGAGGCAAACTATCGAGATGAGCTCAGAGACCTTTTCAGAGTCTCATGAGAAGCATACAAGCACAATAGCAAGTAGAACATAGGAACCAGTACAGGAAACAAGTTTCAAGAAAGCTTGAAAATTAAATGAGTTCAGGTAGTGTAAACTTAAAGAAACAGTCGATGAAACACATCTAGAAAGAATCCAGGCGAAGTCCGGTAAAGGCAAACAAAGGATCAAAACTCAGTAGGAAAATGCAGTAGAGGAACACATAAGATAGACATGAGAGAGCATGGTGAAAAACCAGTATGAGATAGAACGGAGCATAATAAAATAAATTTCATAACAAGGCAAATATAAGAACACACGAAAGGCATGTGAGTCAGAAAAGAGCCAGTAAGAACATAGCAGGGATCGATTCACACCAAGAAAAGAGAAGAAGAAGAGTCAGAAACATTTTAAGGACTTTCCAGAAACCCTAATCGAAAAGAAGTGCTTTTTGAAAGAAAATCGAAAAAAAAGGTTTAAGAAACTTAAGCAACAGTGCAAACATGTAACAGATCTAAAATAATTGGAGAGAACCTCGATATTTAGGGTTCCAGATGAACCCTAGAGATGAGAAAGGCTTCGAAAATTCCCGAATATAAGTCGGATAATGTCATAACAGGCTCAAAAGACCAAGAAGCCAACGGAGCAAGGCCGGAGATGGCC